>NW_028270144.1:86969492-87270992 GCF_037043375.1 Chiloscyllium plagiosum
CCAACTGGCCAAATTTCCCACATCCCATGCCTCCTGACTTTCCGCATAAGCCTACCATGGGGAACCTTATCAAATGCCTTACTATAATCCATGTACAAAGGGTGTGTGACTGCAGTTGAGGCAGATATGAGGATGTGAGGGTTAAAATTGAGAAGCCTCAACCTCTAGGATTGTCGAGTAGTCATGACGTTCTTGAAAACTCTGCAGATGAGAGTGCGGACTACTGGGAGGATGAGCAAATTGGCCACACACCTTGGTACAGGGAGCCATTCAAGTTGGGGGAGGAAACAGAAATGTAGTTATGGTAGGGTAAAGTATAATTAGGAGAATCACTGCTGTTCTCTACAGTCATGATTGGGAGTCCCACAGGCCGTGTTGCCTGCCTGGTGTCAATGTTAATGACATCTCCTTAGGCTGGAGCAGGTAAGCAGGGATCCTGCAGTCATTTTCCACATACCAGCAATATTTTTGCTGAAGGTCTGTGAACAGTTAGGAACAAATTGAACCTCCAAAGCAATAATCTCTGTATTACTACCCAAGCCACAGGCAAACTGGCATAGAGTAAATATAATCAAGGAGTTACCTCCATATGTCACTGTCTAATGTGGCAGAATGGGTTTAAGCTCATGGGGAACTGGCATCATTACTAGTGTAGAAGGGACCTCTTCTGGTGGCATAAACTTCACTTCAATCATCAGTCTCCTAGTAAATTGAATAATTAGGGACTGTAGAGAGAGCTTTTAACTAAATAGAGGTGAGGAGGATTTGGCAGAGGGGAAATGTAGTCTTATAAAACATAGTGATATCTAGAGTCAGAGAGGTAGGGACAGAGTATTCATTGAAAAATGTTGAAAAACAGCAATAAATAGGGTTAAAGGAGGGGAGGAAGTGATAAAAAGATGAATTTAATGGTTCTTTACTTAAATGCTCACCATATTCAGCACAAAATAGATGAATTAAAGGCAAAAATACAGGTTAACAGTTACAATCTTATAGCCATTGCACAGACATGGTTACATGAGAAGTTGGGAATGAAATATTCAGGTCACGCAGGAAGGAAAGGGTAGTGGGGCCACATTGCTGATACAGGATAGAGTAAGCATCATAGTCAGAAATGATCTTGAAATCAGAAGATGTAGAATACATTTGGATAGAGGGAAGAATTTAAAAAACGGGAAAGAAGACACTGGTAGGAATAGTCTGGAGGCCCCCTAACAGTAGCTGTATGTTGGAACAGATAATAAATCTGGAGATAACATGGGCATGGAACATAGGCAGTATGTTGGTAGGTGACTTTAATCTTGATGTGTATTGGGGTAGTCAGATTAGCTGAGGGAAAAAACAATCATAGATGGTATTCAAGAGATTTTCCCAGAACAATATGTTGTGGAACCAGCCAGGGATCAGGTTATTTTGGATCTGGTGATGAGGTAGGTTTAATAAATGGTGTTAAAGTAAAACATCCACTCGGAAACAATGACCATAACATGGTAGAATTTAACATTCAGTTTAAGAGGGAGAAACCTGGATCAGAAAGAATTGAGCTCAGCTTAAATAAGGGTAATTACTTGGGAATGAGGGCAAAGCTGGCTAGAGTGGACTGGGAAAGGAGTTTAGCAGCAAAGAGAGTTGAGGAACAGTGGCGGATATTTAAGAAAATATTTATGTCTCACAGCAAAGACATGCCCCAGTGAGGAAGAATGACTATAGGAAGGGGTAAGAGATTGGAGGGACTGTCTTTTGATGAGAGCTTAAGTTGATTGGAATTGTTCCACTGGCATTTAGATGAATAAGAGGTGAGCTTATTGAAACATACAAGATTCATTGAGAATTTGACCAGGTAGATGCAGTCACTTCCCCTTGTGAGAAAGTTGGATGCAAAGGCAGAGTCTGAGGATATGGATCACACATTTAAGACAGAGATGAGGAGACATCTCTTCTGTCAGAGGGGTGCAAAGTTTTTTTTAGTGCATAAGGCTATCAAGATTGGTTTGTTAAGTGTATGCAAGACTGAGGTAGTCAAATTTTAATCAGTAAGGGAATCAGGATTATGTTCAGGACAGACCACTGGTCCATGCTTTCTATCAACCTGGGTCTGAAAATGAGGTAAATTGGGGGACTGTGGCTACTTTGTACAACCTTTATCTTTTGACTCCAGGGAAAGCAGAGCTATACTTCCAATGCACTACCCCATTGAGTCAGAGCAAAGAAAGGTGATCTTTCAAAAGATGAACAATTCTGAGGATTTTGACAAGGTAGAGATATTTCTCCTCATGGAAGATTCTGGTACTACAGGCACAGTTTCACAATAAGGGGTCTCGCATTTAAGAATGCAGATTTTTTTGTCTTTCGGAAAGTGGTTAGCCTTTGGAATTCTCTCCCACAGAAAGCATAGAGGTTGGGTCATCCAGAATATTCAAGACTGAGTTAGATAAATTCCTGAGTGCCTTGGGAATTAAAGCTTCTGGGGCAACAAACAGGAGAGTGGAATTGAGGCCACAATCAGATCAGCCCTGATTTTATTGAACAGCAGAACAAGCCCAAGAGGCTAATGCCTGTTCCTGCTTCTGCTTCTTTGATCTTATGAGCTGGTTCACACAGACCAGATCAGAACACAAGCATTTCACAAGCTTTCAATACGAAGACTAAATATAATTTTTAAAATGTGCCACAATGTTCTTGGGTTAAAATTTAATCTGGATTGAGGATTATGGTGTTAAGAGTGTGACGGGGCAGATATGAACTGGCGATTTCCACTGGATTGCGAGCCTAGAACCAGGAGACACATTCTCAGAATAAAGGCAGGTCATTTAAGACTGGGACGAGGTGGAATTTCATTGCCCTAAGGGTGGTGAATCTTTGTAATTCTCTACCCCACAGGGCTGCAAAGCTTCAATTATTGAACACGTCCAAAATAGAAATCAATAGATTTCTGGAGAACAATGACCTCATCAGATCTGGGGATCATAGGGGAAAGTGGCATTAAGGTAGATGATCAGCCATGATCTATTTAAATGGCAGAGCCAGCTGGGTGGGCATGTCGTCAACTCCTGCTCCTAAACAGATTGTACATTTCATGTCAGTGCCCAAGCTGCATTACAGCATATAGTTTCAAACTTCACACCAATTGGTATTAATTTAGAATTTTCTTTAATAGTCAAAAACATAGATAATAGTAAATGTAAATTTCAAATCAGAAAAGCAAAGAGTAGACTTCTAGATGAGAAGGCATTATAGGAGTATAAAGGAGGAATTGTACATTTTGTCTGACGTGTTATTTTATGAGAGTTGCTGTGTCATTCGTTCTAAAGTGCTAAGGTTTTCAATTGTCGATTTACATTTTCAATGCTAAGTACATGAATGTAAAGGAAATGCACTTTACAAATGTGAAAACATATCTTTGCATCAAGAAAATAGCCTGTAAGTTATTGAGATAGAAAATGATTTCGATGCATAATAAATAAATAAGGCTAACTATATAATTTGAAGATCTTATTCAGCTTTCTTTCTAGCACTTTTGAATAATTCAGGTTCATGAAAAGAAACAATATTACATTCTCATTGAATATTTCAGAAATATTCAGATGCCTGAAGAAATTTGTTTAAAAATTCAGATTGACTGCTATTAATATTTGAAAGATTTTCCCTATTGGTGTATGAGTACATGTTTTGAAAAATAATTATGTTTTTGTGGAAGATGAAATGAAAATATTGTGTCAGAATTCGCTATCAACATAATGGCAAGGCAAATAATCTTTCCTGTTAGTTATGGCTAAAGGGTACAATAATTTCAGGAGGGGAGCGGATATGTGAAGAAATGTAAACATCCAAAAGTTGCTTTCTGAACTACACCAGTTCACTGTTCACTGCAGCTTTGCAAAACCAGTATCCAATGTTTGCCTTCCTATTATTTTTAGGTACAGGGTATTTGCCACAGAAGGTTAAGACTTGAGACTGATATAAGCAGCCTTTTTATGATATGGTACAAGTTAATGTAAGAAGGGTTATACCCGAAGCATTGACTTCTCCATCTCCTGTTACCACCTAGCTTGCTGTGTTCTTCCAGCCTCCTGCTTGTCTACCTTGGATCCAGCATCTGTAGTTTTGTTTCGTCTCTGAGTTAATGAATGGCAAACAACAACAACTTCCATTTGCATGACACTTTAACATAATAAAGTGTCTTGAAATACTTCATAGGAACATTATCAGACAAATTTTGTCTCTTAACATGGAGAATATTATTAAATTGGGGAGAGTGCAGAAAAGATGTTGCCAGGACTGGAGGATTTGAGTCATAACGAGAGGCTGGATAAGCTGAGACTTTTTCATTGGAGCATAGGAGGTGGAGGGGTCACCTTTTGAAGGTTTATAAAATCATGAGGGACATAGAGTCATAGAGGTGTGCAGCACGGAAACAGACCCTTCGATCCAACTCGTCCATGCTGACCAGATATTCCAACCCAATCTAGTCCCACCTGCCAGCACCTGGCTCATATCCCTCCAAACTCATTCCTATTCATATACACATCCAAATGCCTTTTAAATGTTGCAATTGTACCAGCCTCCACCACATCCTCCGGCTGCTCATTCCATACAGGTACCACCCTCTGCGTGAAAAAGTTGCCCCTTAGTTCCCTTTTATATCTTTCCCTTCTCATCCTAAACCTATGCCCTAGTTCTGGACTCCCCCACCACACGAAAAAGACTTTGTCTATTTATCCTATCCACGCCCCTCATAATTTTGTAAACCTCTATAAGGTCACCCCTCAGCCTCCGACGCTCCAGGGAAAACAGCCCCAGCCTGTTCAGCCTCTCCCTATAGCCCAAATCCTCCAACCCCGGCAACAGCTTTGTAAGTAGATAAGGTGAATAGAATAGCAAAGCTTTTTTTCCCAGGGCTTGGGAGTGCAAAACTGAAGGGCATAAGTTTAAGTTGAGAGGAGAAAGATTTAAAAGGGAGCCGAGGGACAATGTTTTCACACAGAATGTGGTTAAAATGTGGAGTGAACTGCTAGAGGAAGTTGTTAGATGCAGGTACAGTTACAACATTTAAAAGTCATTTGGATAGGTACATGAATGAGAAAAGGTTAGAGGTGTAAGGGCCAAATGCAAACAAATGGGACTAGTTTAGTTTGGGAAACTTGGTTGGCATGGACAGGTTGGACTGAAGGGTCAGTTTATATTCCACATGATGCTTTGACTCTAAGGTGTTAGAACAGATAATCAAAAATCCAAAGAGATTTGTTTTAGGAAGTGTTTCACAGAGGAGAGGGAGATAAAGAACTTTAGGAATGGAAGTTCAGAGCTAACTGCCTAGGAAGTTACCGAAGGTATATCTACCAGAGGTAAACAGTAAAATTGAGGATGGTGCAAGATGCCAACATTGGAGGAGTGCTGGTCGTAGAGTTGGAGATGGTTTCACAGAGAGGGTGGGGTGAACCAGTTGGAGGTTGTGAAAGCAAGCTTTAGAACATTGACATTGAGCTATTGCCATATTGAGATCAGTATCACCATTCAAGCATAGGGGTGATGTGAGAAAGGAGTGATCAGAGTTAGGGTTTTACCAAAGGGTTTGATGAACTTCAGTTTATTGAAGGTGGAAAATGTAAGACCAACCAGAGGAGCATTGGAAGTCAAGTCTAGAAGTAACAAAAGCAAGAATGAAGATTTCAGCAACAGATGTGTTAATATCATCTGACTCCATCCTGTATCAAAGAGGTGGAAAAAAAGCATTTCACTGATGGTCTGAATATATGATCAGAAGCTCCTCTCAAGATTAAGCATGATGTCCTGGTTACTGATATCCAAACCTAATCTTTATAAATGTGCAATCTCATAACATAGGTTTTGAATGGAGGAGCGGTGGATATTTTCATACTTTAGCATTTAGTTTCTTTTTATTTTCTCTTAATTAAATCTTCATCCCCTTTCTTTATTTCTCTCTTCTTATTTAATTTGATATTGACTTCACCTGTTTAATTCACCTGTCTTCTCAGTCCCAATGTGTTTATTTGCCATCCCTGAAATCTCTCAGCTGAAGCAGGTACCATGTTGTTTGTGCTGTTCACTGAGATCCCAAATACTCAGCTGTGTCACTGCATCATTAATGGTTCACACTTCCACAAATACTCAGGAAAATCTTTTTCAAGTTGAAAGTCTATCAAGTGACGGATGCAGACACAGCACTTTTTAGTTCCGTCTATAGCTGGATAATATCATTTTTGTGTGATTTTACAAAACAATATTTAAAGATACGTTTAGATCAATAAACTTATACCCAAGACTGAATGTGCTTCAATGCTTGAATTGCATCCTGATAGAACCAAGCTTGGTGCATACAAATACTTGGGACTTAGTGAGTTTCTAACTTAACCCATGGATCAGGTGAACAGCAAGTTGTCTGATTGTACAGGGAGAGAAGAATAATCTGAGGCAAAATTATGTTTGTTTACTGATGTGTATTTCCCAATGCCCGAGTACAGTTTAGAATCAATGGCAGCTGGGAATGGCTACATTACGGGTCTCCTAACATTGGATGGCATCTGTCATGGAAATGTAATGCTTTATATTTATTATCAGTTTTGGGTTTAACTCTGTGTACGTCACAAGGATAGACATGACATGGTAAACATGATAGTTGTCGATTTTAAAAAGAGCTGTAATTCAGGTTTACTTAACTGTTTTAATTAAATTAATAGTGCCAGGCTAGAGATCCAAACAGGATTCCGTCAGATTCTGGATTAGTGGTGCTGGAAGAGCACAGCAGTTCAGGCAGCATCCAAGGATAAAGGCCCTTTATTCCTGATGAAGGGCTTTTGCCCGAAACGTCGATTTCGAAGCTCCTTGGATGCTGCCTGAACTGCTGTGCTCTTCCAGCACCACTAATCCAGAATCTGGTTTCCAGCATCTGCAGTCATTGTTTTTACCTCGAGGATTCCGTCAGAGCCTACTATAGCCAGCTGGGTTATTGAATTTGGTTAAATTGATAGTTTGTCTTTGCGCTTGGTAAATGACCACAGACAATAGTGGATTATGATAAAATTTCAACTGGTTACTAATAAGACCATAAGACATAGGAGTGGAAGTAAGGCCATTCGGCCCAGCGAGTCCACTCCGCCATTCAATCATGGCTGATGGGCATTTCAACTCCACTGTCCCGCATTCTCCCCGTAGCCCTTAATTCCTTGTGACTTCAAGAATTTATCAATCTCTGCCTTGAAGACATTTAGCGTCCCGACCTCCACTGCACTCTGTGGCAATGAATTCCACAGGCCCACCACTCTCTGGCTGAAGAAATGTCTCTGTATTTCTGTTCTGAATTGACCCCCTCTAATTCTAAGGCTGTGTCCACGGGTCCTAGTCTCCTTGCCTAACGGAAACAATTTCCTAGTGTCCACCCTTTCCAAGCCATGTATTATCTTGTAAGTTTCTATTAGATCTCCCCTCAATCTTCTAAACTCCAATGAATACAATCCCAGGATCCTCAGCCGTTCCTCGTATGTTAGACCTACCATTCCAAGGATCAGAGATGGAAATGTGTTGCTGGAAAAGCGCAGCAGGTCAGGCAGCATCTAGGGAACAGGAGAATCGACGTTTCGGGCATTAGCCCTTCTTCAGGAAACAAGAAGGGCTAATGCCCGAAGCGTCGATTCTCCTGTTCCCTAGATGCTGCCTGACCTGCTGCGCTTTTCCAGCAACACATTTCCATCTCTGATCTCCAGCATCTGCAGACCTCACTTTCTCCTCAAAGATTCCAAGGATCATCCATGTGAATCTCCACTGGACACGCTCCAGTGCCAGTATGTCCTTCCTGAGGTGTGGGGACCAAAACTGGACACAGTACTCCAAATCGGGCCTAACCAGAGCTTTATAAAGTCTCAGTAGCACAATGGTGCTTTTATATTCCAACCCTCTTGAGATAAATGACAACATTGCATACGCTTTCTTAATCACGGACTCAACCTGCATGTTTACCTTTAGAGAATCCTCGACTAGCACTCCCAGATCCCTTTGTACTTTGGTTTTATGAATTTTCTCACTGTTTAGAAAGTAGTCTATGCTTGTATTCTTTTTTCCAAAGTGCAAGACCTCGCATTTGCTCACATTGAATTCCATCAACCATTTCCTGGACCACTCTCCCAAACTGTCTAGATCCTTCTGCAGCCTCCCCACTTCCTCAGTACTACCTGCCTGTCCACCTAACTTTGTATCATCGGCAAACTTCGCTAGAATGCCCCCAGTCCCTTCATCCAGAACATTAATATATAACGTGAACAGCTGCGGCCCCAACACTGAACCCTGTGAAAAAGAACCTTTTATCCCAACTCTCTGCTTTCTGTCAGATAGCCAATCCTCAATCCATACCAGTAGCTCACCTCGAACACTATGGGCCCTCACCTTGCTCAGCAGCCTCCTATGTGGCACCTTATTAAAGGCCTTTTGGAAGTCTAGATAAACCACATCCACTGGGTTTCCCTGGTCTAACCTACTTGTCACCTCTTCAAAGAATTGTAACAGGTTTGTCAGGCATGACCTCCCCTTACTAAATCCATGTTGACTTGTTCTAATCCGACCCTGCTCTTCCAAGAATTTAGAAAACTCATCCTTAATGATAGATTCTAGAATTTTACCAACAACCGAGGTTAGGCTAATTGGCCTATAATTTTCCATCTTTTGTCTTGATCCTTTCTTGAACAAGGGGGTTACAACAGCGATCTTCCAATCATCCAGGACTTTCCCTGACTCCAGTGACTTTTGAAAGATTTCAACCAACGCCTCCGCTATTGCCTCAGCCACCTCCCTCAGAACTCTAGGATGTAGCCCATTGGGGCCAGGAGATTTCTCAATTTTAAGACCTTTTAGCTTTTCTAGCACTTTCTCTTTTGTAATCGCAACCATACTCAACTCAGCATCGTGACTCTCTTTAATTGTTGGGATATTACTCATGTTTTCCACTGTGAAGACTGACACAAAGTACTTAGTAAGTTCTCCAGCTATTTCCTTATCTCCCATCACTAGGCTTCCAGTATCAGTTTGAAGTGGCCCAATGTCTACTTTTGCCTGTCGTTTGTTTCTTATGTATTGAAAGAAATTTTTGCTATCATTTCTAATATTACTGGCTAGCCTACCTTCATATTTGATCCGCTCTTTCCTTATTTCTCTCTTTGTTATCCTCGGTTTGTTTTTGTAGCCTTCCCAATCTTTTGATTTGCTAGTGCTCTTGGCCACTTTATGGGATCTCTCTTTTTCTTTAATACATTTCCTGACTTCCTTTGTCAGCCATGGCTGTCTAATCCCTCCCTGGATAATCTTTCTTTTCTTGGGGATGAACCTCTGTACAGTGTCCTCAATTATACCCACAAACTCCTGCCATTTTTGCTCTACTGTCTTCCCTACTAGGCTCTGCTTCCAGTCTATTTTCGTCAGTTCCTCTCTCATGCCCTCATAATTACCTTTATTTAACTATAACACCATTACATCCGATTTTGCCTTCTCTCTTTCACACTGCAGACTGAACTCTACCATATTATGATCGCTGCTTCCTAAGTGTTCCCTTTAAGATTTTTTATAAAGTCTGGTTCATTACATAGCACTAGGTCCAGAATAGCCTGCTCCCTTGTGGGCTCCATGACAAGCTGTTCCAAAAAGCCATCCTGTAAGCATTCCATGAATTCCCTTTCTTTGGATCCACTGGCAACATTATTTACCCAGTCCTCTTGCATATTTAAGTCTCCCATGATCACCATGACCTTGCCTTTCTGACATGCCTTCTCTATTTCTATTAACATGTTGCGCCCCTGGTCCTGACCACTGTTAAGAGGTCTGTACATAACTCCCATTATGTTTTTTTTGCCTTTGTGGTTCCTCAATTCCACCCACACAGACTCCACATCATCCGACGCTATGTCATTCAGTGCCATAGATTTAATTTAGTTCTTAACTAACAAGGCAACCCCGCCCCCTCTGCCCACCTCCCTGTCTTTTCGATAAGTTGAAAATCCTTGGATGTTTAACTGCCAGTCCTGACCCGCCTGCAACCATATCTCTGTGATGCCTACCACATCATAATCATTCACGATGATCTGCCATTAGTTCATCTGCTTTGTTACGAATGCTACGAGCATTCAGGTAAAGTGCCTTAATGCTATCTTTCTTATCCATAGAGATATTGGAAGTCATAAGATGTCCTAAGTTATCCTTCCTTTTTGTTGCGTTCCCAGTCTGCCTCAAGTTTAAATCCGCCTACACACATTACTTCCCTAATTTTCTTATCCCTACACCATTTGGCATGTGGCTCGGGCAGTAATCCAGAGATTATGACCCTTGAGGACATGTACTTCAATTTCCTTCCTAGTGCTTGATAATCCCCAAACAGGTCCCCCACCCCAGCTTTGCCTATATTGTTAGTCCCAACATGGACCACAACAACTGGATCCTCCCTCTCCCGCTCCAATATCCTTTCAAGCCAGTCGGAGATGTCCCGCACCCTGGCACTGGGCAGGCAACACACCATGCGAGACTCCCGATCCGGCTTGCAAAGGATACTATCTGTCCCCCTAATTATAGAATCCCCTATAACAACTATAATGTCCCTTAGAGAAATGGATCTAGTACTTCCACCTCACCTGGCCTTCATTTCTTCATAAGTTTAAATTTTCCAGTCTTGATGCCACCTATCAAGGGCATTTGGTGGTTGCCCCAATTTCCAACCTGTGCCAAAATGAGAGGTTATCAAGGCAACGAGAAGTAGTCACACAGGTATCCTTGTTAGTGTTGCTCACATCCCAAGAATAATTGATATAGAATAAAGTGTAATTCTGATGGGTAAGGATGACTACAATGCTGCATATAGCATACACATATGCCACCTTCAGACCCATGGAAAACAATTGTTCTCATCTGTGAGGGATAGCCAGTAATGTTGATCTGGCTTTGGGGAGAAAGTGAGGTCTGCAGACGCTGGAGATCAAAGCTGAAACTTTATTGCTGGAACAGCACAGCAGGTCAGGCAGCATCTAGGGAACAGAAGATTCGACGTTTCCTGAAGAAGGGCATGTGCCCGAAACGTCGAATCTTCTGTTCCCTAGATGCTGCCTGACCTGCTGTGCTGTTCCAGCAATAAAGTTTCAGCTTTGATCTGGCTTTGGAACAAGCAGTTAACTCACTTTCATAACATTCTGAGATTCAGGGGTTAGGAGATGTAATTTTAGCTTGCTACATACATGCTTTTTAACTGATACGGTCTGAACATTTTTCTTGCACACATCTTTGTTTTGTCATTGTTATTAGAGACCATGGCAAACAGCTTCAGGAGCCTGTCTATGGAAGTTGCTGTTTTACAGATAAAGATGGTGTGATGTTGACATTTGTCTTACTCCTAGTTTCAGCAGCCAAGAAGGTTTTTGACAATGATTGCTTTCCACAGCATGACATTGCCTTTGCTGTGGAGTTGCCAATCAAGTAACAAATGCAATTTATGTTGTTTCTAGGAATGAAGAAAACAAAATCAGAATAGTGTTTTTCCTGGACTTATAATTGCTGTAATAAGGAAATCCAGTGAATAAAAGCATCTGATATAGTAAATAATCCTGAAGAGAATGCTAGGAAAACTGCCAGTAAAGCAGATAAAAATTGTAACAAGTTCTTTTTTAAGTTGCATCTGTCGAAATCAGCCAAAAGGCACAAAGACTCAACCAATGAAAATATTATACATTTTCTGCGTAGTATATGTGTTCTCTATACCTGACAAGAAAAATATCCTAAATCTATTAACAATTTTAAAAATCAGCATTAAAAATGAATAGTGTGCATTATCCTGTTATTCATGAACCCCTACTCTATTTTAAAGATTATCATTATTTTTTATGCGTCAAAGTAGATTTGGAATTTTGTTCAAGGTTGGCATAAACATTGGAATCTGACAAACTGAAAATTATCCACAGTTTTAGACTAATCTTGGAAAAGCAATTATGCTTTTAAAAAGGGCAGCGGTATTTAAAACGTTGCACTTTAATTTTCAGTCTTTGAACTGAGTAATCTACTCATGTGCAGCAGGGTGAAATACAAACAGTCAAACTGGTAATTATGTAAGCCTGTCTAATAATAACTCCATTAATTTTTCCAAGAGGACAAGTTGAGTTAAAACTTAATAGTCATATCATTTACGAATGTTAATCAATCAAGCACAGATATTTTCTTTGCAGCTTCCAACAGATTCACCAGTTATTTGACAATTTTTCATTATTGCACTTACAAAGTTCAAACCATTTCTTAAAGCACATAGTTCTTCAATTGCAAAATCAGTTTAAGGAAAGAAGGTCTATTAAAGTTTACAATTTGCTAGAAATACATTTCAGTTTGTTTCTGGGCATCATTCAAACTTTGTTATCTTATTTTTCTTGATTATGTTATGGAAATCCTTATTCCCATAGAGAACTTTTATGTTCATAATTTTTACTTATTTTTTATTATTTCACTTTTGTGAAGGTAACAGTGGAATCTTCCAATCGTGGAGGAGGCAAGGAGAACAGTGGGTGGTAGAATTTAATTGGGCAAGAATCAAGAATTCAGAGCCCAATTTTCTGTTCCCAGAGGAGATGTGAAGAATGGCGGGCATGAGAAATTATTTGGGTGAGAATTCAAATTTCAGATTCGAGCCATCAAGATGAGCTTTAATAGTTAAATTATTCCTCCTCCAAAGATGAATGTCCCCATCTCACCATCAGGTATCAAGAATCTGTTTTGCATGCATTTACATCTCACCACTGAAATTTATTCATCCCTCCCAATTAAGTTTATGTTCAATTGAGATATTCACTGCTTCAGATACTCAGTCACATACCTGGAAGCTTGGTCTTCGGCCTCCAATTTAGGTAACTCTCTGCCTTGTATTCTTCTAGCAAAATGTTGCAAATATTTGAGGTTTTCACTTTTGCTGTGAACTCTGTGTCCACAGTGGACAAAACCAAAGGGACCAAGGTCACATATGTCCCTGGGCTATCATTGAACTTGACAGAAAAACAGCAGTGCAGCAGCAACAGCTTCTGGCTGTAAAGCACAATTAAACATCAATATGAAAGGGTTTCTCTGAAGTGCACGGTGCTGCATCCATTACCAGAAGTGGTACATGTAGGTGGCAAACACAGGACATGTGCAATGGGTAGCGTGGAGCCATTTGAATGGGAAATGGGGCATGATTAGTGGGGTGAGGGTGAATGCCTGTCAGTCAAGAGTACAGAGACGGTAACTGGGCCATTTCTACTCTTGGGTGATGACCACGTTCATGATGTGTGACTGACATGGGCTGCTTCTAACTGGGGATGGCCTGGCTCTATTAATTCGCTGAGGTTACGGTCAAAGGAAGAAATTGAATGGAGTAGTATGGGATCTGGTTGGTCTGAAAGGAGGTGTCGTGGAAAATCATGGTGACTCTAGCCTGGATCTAGGGAGGGATACAGACCAACACGAAATTGGCACTTTGATTGTGAGGATCTCGGGGGGGACAATGGAGATACTGATCATAATATCGTGGGATTCAACTAAAACAGAGGGAGATTAAGGATCATTGAAGAAAAATGGATCATGAAATGGAGGTGCTGAACACTGGGGTGTAGAGGTGGGTGGCATAACATGGGTCATGAAAGAGACTGCAACTCAGCAATGGACACAAATGCTGAAGCTCACTGCCTCAACCTGAAAGCTATTGTGCAATGTACTTTTGATTTTAGGAAGGCTGCACCCAAAGTGGCAGAAGTAAGTAATATCTTCTGTATAAAGGGGCAGATCTGAAGCTGGAGGGTGTGGCCAAGTAAGGTCTACTCAAGTCATCAAGGGCACAGTGATAATTCAATATTCAACATCTGCCTGCAACTCTCACTTAAGCAACACATCAGCATAACACTTTACATTCAACTGTGACTTGATCTCTTGAGACACTGATTGACATCTTCTAATGTCTCAGGTTTGCAAAAGTCAATGGAGCAGGGACATTCAGTCAATACCTCATCTTTCCAACTGGTGATGGCAGATCTTTATAAAGACTGCAAATTATCCCATTGCAACTGTTGTGTCCTCACATTAAAAAATGAAGGTTGGTAGGAGAAGTCTGGTACGGTAAGGTTAAAGAATTTTGGGAAGGGGGCTGTTTCAAGGTAGCCATTTCATCCAAGACTATCTGGCCACTTTGAGAGTAAATAAATTACATCAGGATGACTATTATGCATGAAAAGAGGTCTTGTAAGCAGCAGATACCTCCAAGAGCCTGTGATGTTGGTGGCAAGGGGTGGTCTCTTCAGCCACAGAGCAATGTAGAATCACATGGAACATGTGCTGGTTACAATTTACCCTAGTGAGAGAATAACATCTGAGGGCACAATTGAGAGGGTTGTCAGGGATAAAATATCCCTTTAATAGGACTGTGCACTTTCCCTGACTGTTCTCAAGGACCTCCTGCAAGCAAAAGGAGCATGACATAGGTCAACCCAAAAACTCTTGTTTTGCTCCTACAATTCCTCTTGAAGTATCCAATGTGAACAGCGACAGCAGCAGTCGTTGCTGGCTGTCATACAGCCTGAAGATGAAAACCACCATGTCGTGGGAGAACTCTCTTGTAAAATAGTGTCCAGGAGCTTTGACTCATTTCCAGATGGGTTAGAGAAATGTGTGCAATACTCTAGTATGTTCTCAGGGTAGTGTCCAAGGCCCAACGATCTTAAATAAAAACAGAAATTGCTGGAGAAACTCAGCAGGTCTGGCAGCACCTGTGGAGAGAAAGCAGAGGCAATCTTTCAAGTCCAGTGGTCTTTCTTTAGAACATCTTCACCGATGACCTTCCCTCCACTATAAGGTGAGAATTGGGCATGTTTAATTGCATAATGTTCAGCACCATTTGCGAACTCCTCAGAGACTGCAACAGTCCGCGTGCAAGTTCAGCATAACCTAGACAATAGCCAGGCTTAAGTTGACAAATGGTAAGTAACATTCACACCACATTGTCTAGAAATAACCATCTCTAACAAAAGAGAATTTAGCCAGCACCCTTGATATTCAATGGTATTAACATCACTGAATCCAGAATTATCAACATCCTGGAGGTCACCATTGACCAGAAACTGAACTGACCTGTGTTATTGGCTATAAGAGCAGATCAGTGGCTAGAAATCTTGCAGCAAAAAACTCATCTCCTGACTCCCGAGCGTGTGTAAACTATCTACAAGGCACAAATGGGAGTGTGAAGGAATACTCACCATTTACCTGGGTGAGTACATCACCAACAACACTCAAGAAATTTGATACCATCCAGAACAAAGCAGTCTGCTTGATAGGCACCACAGCTACAAACATTCAGTCACTTCATTATCAATGCTCAGTCACAGTAGTATGTACCATCTACAAGATGCACTGCAGCGATTCATCAAGGCTCCTTGGACATCACCTTCCAAACTCTAGCATCCACTAGAAACAAGAATGACTAGGGCAGCAAATTCATGGGATCATTATCACCTACACGTACCATTCCAAGCCACTCATCATCCTGACTTGGAAATATATTATTATTCCTTTAGTATCACCGGCTCAAAATTCTGGAACTCCTTCCCAAAGAGCATTGTGGGTCTATCTACTGCAAATGGATTTTTAAAAGAATTAATTCACTGATCTAAGTGTCACTGGCGAGGGCAGCATTTATCACCTATTCCTAATTGCTCATAGGGCAGATAAAAATCAGGCACATTGTTGGAGGTCTGGAGTCACGTGTAGGCCAGACCAGCTAAGGATGGCAATTTCCTTTCTAAAAGGCATTAATGAGTCAGATTTGTCTTTGTGATTATCAACAATGGTTTCATGATCATCATTAGATTCGTAATTCCACTTTATTCAAACAAATTCAAATTCTACTAATAACCACGACAGGATTCAAACCTGGGTAGCCAGAACATTTCCTGGGTATCTCAAGAAATAGTCGAGCAGAAATACCACTAGCCATCACCTTCGTAGTGGTGCAGTGGTTTACAAGCCAAGTGGCGTAACCAATGGATCAGATTTAAGCCCTATGGCCTTGTGACATCTAGTTGTGAATGGCAGTGGACAATTAAATAACTCACTAGAAACAGAAGGTCCACAAATATTCCAATCCTCAATGATGGGAGAACCCACCATGACAGTGCAAAATACAAAGCCAAATTAATTGAATCCTTCAGCCAAAAGTGCTGAGTGGAAGATCCATCTCAGCCTCTCCCTGAAGCCCCCAGCATCACAAATGCTAGTCTTCAACCAGTTCAACTCATTCCATATTATATCAAGAATTGGTAGACACTGGGTAATCCAAAAGCTATGTGCCCTAACAACATTCTGGCAATAGTACTGAAGAGTGTTGTTCCAGGACTAGATGTCAAGTTGTTTCAACACTACTATAACAGTGACAATCTTTCTATATACAAAAAGCATGACAAATCCAGCCCAGCTAATTACCACCCTGTCGCTCTACTCTCAATCATCAGTAAAGTAATGGTAAGGGTCATTGACATTGGTATCCAGTGGCACTTGTAAAGAAATAACTTGCTTACTGACACTGAGTTGGGACTGTATCAGGAGCAATCAGCACCTGACCTCTTTTCGGCCTTGGTCCAAGGTTGGATAAAAGATCTGAACTCCAGACGTGAGCTGTGAGTGACTGCCCTTGACATTGTAGCATCATGTGACCAATATAGCATTGAGAAAGTTGAGCAAAAACCTGTGTCGACATGACTGAGGGAGAAAGCTCTGCCAGTTAGAAAGTAAAATAGACAAGCACGAAGCTGGAAGAACACAGCAAGTCAGGCGGCATCAGGAGGTGGAGAAGTGGACATTTCGGGTATAACCCTTCTTCAGATAAAATGTGGGCAAAATAAATTTATACATATGTTGCACCTTTTCAAACAAAGGGTCATGGAAACTGCAAAAATCTATTGCATCCCCATGGCAATGCCCTACCTAATGAGAACCTACTTGCCTGGTGTGAAAATTAAGATTGACAGTGAACTGTTCTTATTGTAACTCTGTGCCAATTATTGCCCAGACAATCAATATCCTTTCTCATTCCGTATGAAATGATGTCTTTTTTCCCCCAAGTCTGCTTCTCTTGCCCTAGTTAGCATGAATGCATGATGAAAAGCTTCAATTTCTAATCTCTTTTTAGCAACATTTAAGCTTTAATTATCACCCCACAAGGCCTTGCAGTTAACTGTAACCTAGTATGAACTAGACTAAAATTGTAGACTGACCAAGTTTAATTTTTAATCCCCTTCACAAAAGCATACCAGCACCCATACACGCAGGATCTCCAACCAACATTATACACCAGGTACATTGACGACATTTTCTTCCTCTGGACCCATGGCAAAGAGTCACTGATAAAACTACACAGTGATATCAACAAGTTTCATCCCACCATTAAACTCACCTTGGACTACTCTCGACAATCTGTCTCATTCTTGGACACGTGCGTCTCCATCAAGGATGGGCACCTCAGCACCACACTCTACCGCAAACCCACGGATAACCTCACAATGCTACACTTCTCCAGCTTCCACTCAAAACATATTAAAACAGCCATCCCCTATGGACAAGCCCTACGTGTACACCGGATCTGCTCAGATGAGGAGGAATGTGACGGGCACCTGCAAGTACTCAGGAATGCCCTCATAAGAACGGGATATGATGCCCAACTCATCGACTGCCAGTTCCGACGTGCCACAGCAAGGAACTGTAGTGACCTCCTCAGGAGACAGACACGTGCTGCAACCGACAGGGTACCCTTCGTTGTTCAGTACTTCCCAGGAGCTGAAAAACTACGCCATGTTCTTCGTGACTTGCAGCACATTATCAATGAGGATGAGCACCTCGCCAAGACCTTCCCCACACCTCCACTGCTCACCTTTAAACAAACGCCAAACCTCAAAAAGATCATTGTTTGTAGCAAGCTGCCCGGCTCTCAGGACAACTCCATACAACCCTGTCATGGTAGGCGCTGCAAGACGTGTCAGAGCGTGGACACAGATACTGCCATTACGCATGGGGACACCTCCCACCTTGTGCATGGCAGGTACTCATGTGACTCAGCCAGTGTTGTCTATCTTATACGTTGCAGGCAAGGATACCCTGAAGCATGGTACATTGGGGTAACCGAGCAAAGGCTACGGCAACGGATGAATGAGCGGCGTACAATAATCAACAGATAGGAGTGTTCCCTCCCAGTTGGGGAACACTTCAGCGGTCCAGGACATTCGACCTCGGACCTTTGAGTAACTATCCTCCAAGGCGGACTTCGGGACAGGCAGCAGCGAAAAGTGGCCGAGCAGAGGCTGATAGTTCAGTTCCATACCTATAGGGAAAGCCTCAACCGGGACCTTGGGTTCATGTCACACTACAGGTGACCACCATTGCCCTTGGGTTCGTGTCACACTACAGGTGACCACCATTGCACTATACACACACACACACACACACACACACACAGGCACTCCTGTATACAAACATACACACGGACACACATAAACACAGACACTTACACAGACACTCCCACACACCCTTACAGACAAACACACACATGCATCCTCTCAGAGACTTAGACCACTTTACACTCACGCACAAATGTATACACTCTCTCTCATACTCACAACCCCCTAACCCAGACACACACACACACACAAAAACCCACATACACACATACATATATTTTGTGGGGTGAATTTGTACTTGCAGAGTTACATTGCACTTTGCTCAAAAACTGCATGAATTAATGTAAAACTTTGTTATCCCACTTTTTAGATCAGAATCAATCTAAACATCATGGCATAGACAGAGAACAGAGGGGGCTAACACCTTCAACATATTGTCTAGCTAACACCAATTGTTAACAGCTAACCTGAGAATGTAACTTTTTAAAAAAGGTTTGTGATTTACACATGAAAGAAGTGAAACTATCATGGTATTCGAACAGATGAAAGACTCAACAGATAATCAAGGTATTTTTCAATGTATAATTTGAGTTACATCACACTGTAAATGTTTGCTATAAATTCTGTGCCTTACAATTGTGCCCTCCACAACCACTTGATGAAGGAGCGTCGCTCTGAAAGATATGTGCTTCCAATTAAACCTGTTGGACTATAACCTGGTGTTGTGTGATTTTTAACTTTGAAAACCCATATAGCACTAGTTTGAAAACTCAACTCGAAAAAAAGTTTATTGTACATAAATCATACTCCTTTCATCACAGAAGTTGTAACTCAAGTGAGCTGATTTTTTAAAAATACATTTGGATTTAACTAAAACTTGCAGTTTATATCCTTTCATGTCCTGCCTTCCTGCATGCTTATGTATGTGTATGGTGTAGTAAAGCAGTTATAAATCCAACTCACTGAAATTAAGGAGAAAGTTACTGCAGGTACTGGAACCTTGTGCTGAAAGCAAAAAATGCTGGAAATCACAACGGGTCTGGCAGCATCCATGGAGAGAAAACAAGCCAACATGTCTCATCTAGATGACTCTACATCAGAGCCATCTAGATGAAGAGTCATTTGGAGTTGAAATGTTAGCTTGCTCACTCAAATTACGTGCTTGCTCCCAAATAAGCTCTATCCAATTGAGAAATCCAATTGAGTTTCAGATACTCAACAGTGTTGTAATTCAAGTCGTCTCTGGCAACCTTCACTTCTTCCTGGAATTGCTGCTTTGCCATTATATAAGTACAGCTTCAAATAATGCTTTCATTGAGTTGCAGTGTAAGGTCTGTAAACACAATTGAAACTACTAGGAGGATGGCCTTGACTGTGAAGCAAGTTGGAGCAGAAGTGGCTAGAAGTAGGAAGGTGGTTGTTACTTTGAGCAAGATAGATGGAAATGGTTAAAGGAGGAAGAGACAACTGACCTAAGGTGGGCTAGTGACCATCCAACTGTTGAAAGCTGGATGTCGTAGCAGTTTCAGTCCTGTCTTGGAAAGGTTTTAGATTAGAAAGGGGATCAAGGATTATTGGGAGAAGGTTAGGAGAATGGGGTAGAGAAATAGATCAGCTATGATCAAATGATGGAGCAGACTCGATGGCCAAATGGCCTAATTCTGCTTCCATTTCTTATGGTCTTGGGGCATTTGGGTTGATGACTGACAAGGGAGAACACAAAGAGCTGGGTGCCCAGGGTGTTGCCCTTGCTGTGGGAAGCTCCTGCTCCAGCAAAAATTTGTTCACTGATGCCCAGTTTGGCGTCTTCCAGGACCACACAGCTCCTGACCTCATTGGTTTGGTGGATTGGTAAGGTGGAAGTTGGAGAGTCATGGTCTGAGATTGCACAGTCTCACAGGAGGTTATTGAAGGCAATGGTCTGGCATTGATGATAATAGGATAGAGATTCAGGAAGGGCAATGGGAGCTGGTTGGTTAGGGGCTTATGTGGAAAAGTAGGGGAATAAACACAAATATGGACGGGCTTGGCAAGAAATGGGGGAGGTTCCAGGATGACAATGGTGACAAGCATTCCAAGGCAGTCTGGGACATAAGGAATGGTGGAATTGTGGGTGGGTCAGAGGATGGGTTGCAGATATTAATTTAACAACATTTGTAAGTCACACATTTATGAAATTGTTATCCAACATTAGTCTCAGTTTTGTAAAAGGCAAAACCCAATGTAGGAAGAGATTTATTTTCTTTTGGAGAAGGTAAGAGTGGGATTTAAGTTTATAAGTTTTGGCTGACTGAATGAACATACTGGGAATCATGAGTCAGTAGATGAAGAATTATGGTCAGCTTGAGTCCATTCCCAGTTCTCCAGCATAGCTTCAGAATTCATGGCATCATGTCCCAATGAGATCCTATAAAATTATGGAGCAACAGCATATTGTGGACTGATAATGTGTCCCATTGGCATATAGTAACTATTTCCAGGACTAGAAGCTCTGTATTCCCAGGAGCAAGCTCATTGCCAGCCAAGGCAAAGGGTAGAAGAGAGGTGGAGATGGGGTTGCGGGTCTATAATGCAGTTTGGTTGTATAATGCCTGAAGGGATTTGTCTTTACTTTTTATATGACATCTTCTCATCTTGGAAAATCAATTACTTTACAGGATGCGCCTACTACAATGTGTCAGTAGTAATAGCAAGCTATATTGAGTGTAACGAGAGAGACACAGAAAAGCTGCAAAAATAACAGAAGTAGAGAAGTGAATCAACCAGCGGTAGAAACTGATGTTAAAGAGCAATAATGAACTCCATTTGTATTACACCGCACTAACAGAACTACAGAAGTAACTGTCCTTGTCTTCAGCTGCAGTTCATCCTGTGCAATAGCTGGTACAAATCATTGGGCTCTCCATTCTCATGTAAATGTTTTTGAGGCAGCAAAGAGAATGGGCAATACTTTGTTGTGAAAGTAACTGTAATGCAATTAGCATTTGTCACTTTTTATGTACAAATTGGATAACAGCTACTAAGGGCTGCAGATATATAATTAAGACAAAAACGCACACCAGTTGTTGTCCAAGATGAAATGTTCTCCTGTTGCTATCTAACCATTGGATGTCTCAATTAATTATATTGAATGGTGTAAGATTCCTTTACTTATTTCATTAATATGGACTTAACTCTTCAAAATACAGTGAGTGGGTTCGTTCATTCCAGTTTTCCATCTCCTGTCATTCTGCAACTCCAGTCACACACGTGTGTGTGTGTCCAACAGAACACCAGGATCAGTTGTGCTGCTATCAAACCAAATTTAGTGGTGGGTATTGAGTCTATTCTGTGCCTTTGCTATCCTCATTGCTCCTTTAGTTGGTGTTCAACATTGCGGAGCACTGGTTTGTTATCTAAAGAAAGGAGTCAGATGCAATCAACACAAGATTGCCTTTGCCTTTTCTTATTTTTGAACACACCCAGTGATTTATGGGATTGGAGCCAAGGTTGAGCCACACCCTCCTTCCTGGTTGTGCGCTACCACAATGCAGCCAGATTCCTGTAGAATAGAATATAGCCCAGAAGGCAGCGATTGAGATTAATGTTTCCATGCTGACTCACTGCAAGAACACCCACCTAGTCCCATTCATTTGCACTTTTCCCTGTAGCCCTGTAAATATGTTCTCTTAATATAGCGACATAATTTGTTTAAAATGTCATGATTGTATCTGCCTCCTCTATCAAGGAGTGCATTTTCGATTGTGACCATTCACTCCCTAAAATGTTCTGGAGTAAACTTGGTCCTCTGGCTCTCAAATTTTCAGTCAATGGCAACAGTTTTCCTTTATCCACTCTGGAGTTGGGTGTGATGATTTTGGGCATCTCTTTCAAATTCCCACTCATTCCTCTCTAAGAGGTGCAGTCTCAATTTCTTTACTTTCATGCTCAAGAATCTTTAATGTAATGCACTAGGACATGCCTGTTGGGTTACGTCTCATAGCTAGAATGTCAGTACACCTTTAACATACATGCACATAATAACATCACGGTATCACAGTGTGACTTGATGGGATAAAGGTCTTAGATTCCACCTTAATTGAGTCACTTGAAGCATAACATACTGATGAACACATCCTTCTCTTTGTAACCAAATCGTCTACCACTAGCTCAGGCACCTACGCATCTGTGAATGTAATGACTGCATATAATGTTGAGTTGTCATAACCATTCTGTTAGATGTTGAATTACCATGTTACTCACTTCTAAGTTTTCATGTTATAAGCGGTAACATAAGTACGGCTGCATCAGAGACAAATATCCTGTTTGAGGCAACTTGCTCTTCATACCCAGGGATGACTTTGGAGGAGTCTAGGATGTAGCGTTTAAGATATGATCCATACATATGACTATGTTGCTTAACTAAAATTTCAGGCAGTTTTTCAAATTTTAATACAGATGTTAGTGAGGAGGGTACTGTAAGATAAATATGATGAGTGGTCTTCATTTTATTTATATTTCTATAGGAATTTAATACAATTAATGGGCTTTCGAGGCCATTAAAAGCATAGTTAAGCTCTAAATACATTGTGATGGGTCTGAAGACAGCAGATTTATTTTCTTGAAGGGCATGAGTGAACTGGATGGGTTTATCCAACTATTCGGTAGTTTTATGCTCATTGCTACTAGACTGATTAAAAGATTGAACTTTAAACTTACCCACAGTCTTTTTTGAGTTACATTTTGAGCCCATGTCCCTGGCACATTGGTGTGCCATTATTCTACCATTCCATTGCCTACCTGGAGACAAGCTGAATGTTGTCTTCAGGTAAAACAGAATCATAGGATGGAAGCTAATTAGATTACAGCTATTCTTACTTTTATAAATTGCTATGTTCACATTTATAATAGAGTCATAGAGTCATAGAGTTGTACAGCATGGAGACAGATCCTTTGGACTAACCCGTCCATGCCGACCAGATATCCCAACCCAATCTAGTCCCACCTGCCAGCACCCGGCCCATATCCCTCCAATTCCTTCCTATTCATATACCCATCCAAATGCCTTTTAAAAGTTGCAATTGTACTAGCCTCCACCACATCCTCTGGCAGCTCATTCCATACACGTACCACCCTCTGTGTGAAAAAGTTGCCCCTTAGGCCTCTTTTATATCTTTCCCCTCTCACCCTAAACTTATGTCCTCTAGTCTGGACTCCCCAACTCCAGGGAAAAGACTTTGTCTATTTATCCTACCTATGCTCCTCATAACTTTGTAAACCTCTATAAGGTCACCCCTCAGCCTCCGACGCTCCAGGGAAAACAGTCCCAGCCTGTTCAGCCTCTCCTTGTAGCTCAGATCCTCCAACCCTGGCAACATCCTTGTAAATCTTTTCTGAACCCTTTCAAGTTTCACAACATCTTTCCAATAAGAAGGAGACCAGAATTGCATGCAATATTCCAACAGTGGCCTAACCAATGTCCTATACAGCCGCAACATGACCTCCCAACACCTGTACTCAATACTCTGACCAATAAAGGAAAGCATACCAAATGCCTTCTTCACTATCCTATCTACCTGCGACTCTACTTTCAAGGAGCTATGAACCTGCACTCCAAAGTCTCTTTGTTCAGCAAAACTCCCTTGGACCTTACCATTAAGTGTATAAGTCCTGCTAAGATTTGCTTTCCCAAAATGCAGCAGCTCGCATTTATCTGAATTAAACTCCATCTGCCACTTCTCAGCTGTAATCTAATTGGCCCATTGGCCCATCTGGTCCAGATCTTGTTGTAATTTGAGGTACCCTCTTTGCTGTCCACTACACCTCCAATTTTGGTGTCATCTGCAAACTTACTAACTGTACCTCTTATGCTCGCATCCAAATCATTTATGTAAATGACAAAAAGTAGAGGGCCCAGCACCGGTCCTTGTGGCACTCCACTGGTCACAGACCTCCAGTCTGAAAAACAACACTCCACCACCACCCTCTGTCTTCTACCTTTGAGCCAGTTCTGTATCCAAATGGCTAGTTCTCCCTGTATTACATGAGATCTAACCTTGCTAATCAGTCTCCCATGGGGAACCTTGTCGAACGCCTTACCGAAGTCCATATTGATCACATCTACTGCTCTGCCCTCATCAATCTTCTTTGTTACTTCTTCAAAAAACTCAATTAAGTCTGTGAGACATGATTTCCCATGCACAAAGCCATGTTGACTATCCCAAATCAGTCCTTGCCTTTCCAAATACATGTACATCCTGTCCCTCAGGATTCCCTCCAGCAACTTGCCCACCATCGAGGTCAGGCTCACCGGTCTATAGTTCCCTGGCTTGTCTTTACCGCCCTTCTTAAACAGTGGCACCATGTTTGCCAACCTCCAGTCTTCTGGCACCTCACCTGTGACTATCGATGATATAAATATCTCAGCAAGAGGCCTAGGAATTACTTCTCTAGCTTCCCACAATGTAGACCTGATCAGGTCCTGGGGATTTATCCACCTTTAACCGTTTCAAGGCATCCAGCGCTTCCTCCTCTGCAATCTGGACATTTTGCAAGATGTCACCATCTATTTCCCTACAGTCTATATCTTCCATATCCTTTTCCACAGTAAAAACTAAAGCAAAATATTCATTTAGTATCTCCCCCAGATTGGCTCCACACAAAGGCCGCCTTGCTGATCTTTGAGGGGCCCTATTCTCTCCCTCGTTACCCTTTTGTCCTTAATATATTTGTAAAAACCGTTTGGATTCTCCTTAATTCTATTTGCCAAAGCTATCTCATGTCCCCGTTTTGCCCTCCTGATTTCCCTCTTAAA
Source organism: Chiloscyllium plagiosum (assembly GCF_037043375.1). NCBI lineage: Eukaryota > Metazoa > Chordata > Chondrichthyes > Orectolobiformes > Hemiscylliidae > Chiloscyllium > Chiloscyllium plagiosum. The sequence goes on from NW_028270144.1 coordinate 86,994,720, forward strand.
TATACTCCTACTTTCTTTATACTCTTCTAAGGATTCCTTCGATCTATTCTGTCTATACTTGACATGTGCTTCCTTTTTCTTAACCAAACCCCCAATTTCTTTTGTCATCCAGCATTCCCTATACCTACCAGCCTTCCCTTTCACCATGACAGGAATATACTTTCTCTGGATTCTTGTTATCTCATTTCTGAAGGCTTCCCATTTTCCAGCCGTCCCTTTACCTGCGAACCTCTGCCTCCAATCAGCTTTCGAAAGTTCTTGCCTAATACCGTCAAAATTGACCTTTCTTCAGTTTAGAACTTCAACTTTTAGATCTGGTCTATCCTTTTCCATCATTATTTTAAATCAAATAGAATTATGGTCGCTGGCCCCAAAGTGCTCCCCCACTGACACCTCAGTCACCTGCCCTGCCTTGTTTCCCAAGAGTAGATCAAGTTTTGCACCTTCTCTAGTAGGTACATCCACATACTGAATGAGATCTATCAATAAAAATGTCTTCACCTGAAGATAAGATGTAATCACAGTGTGGACGGTTTATATGGGCAGTTTCCATTATATATATATCGGTATAGAAAGTTATCATACAAAATATTGACAAAAGTTATACTCAGGTGTTAGATTATAGGTTTGCAATTTTGCAAGTTTGAACGCTTTCTAACTTTGAAGGATGCTGGATAGTCATCAATTCACAATCCAAAACATGTGAGGAAAGCAGCTTGAAGCTGCATCTTATTTCCTTCAGCCACAGACATACAGGCAGCCTTGGCCTATATACACTGGTAGCTACCCAGCAGGGCTGATATGAATTTAGGATCAGTGAAGATATCAAATTTCACCCCATCAGTTTGGGTTGTGTTTGAGCATCAAGCACAGTGGTGAAAGAGTGTTGTAATGATACACTCTGTTGATTACTCTAAATGAAAAATTCCTTTGTGGATATTTTCTGGAGGCAAAAATAGCAGCCCAGGGCTGAAGACACCAGATTACTATTTAACTGATATGAAAAATAAGGAGCAGAAAGACATTAAGAAAACCCTTTTGGCTATGTCATCCTAGTGCACCTGTTCCACTTTTTAGTTAACAAAATCAATGATTGTAGAGCTCCAGGGAAGAAGTGCTTGCTGCAATTCCCCAAGTAATTGTTTATTAATCAAAATATCATGGACTGATAGAGATAAATGCAAACCGGTTTTAGTTATGACCCCTGGAGTTAATTGTAGCAGGCAACCTTTACTAGCTGAGAGGACAGGATTTCCATTTCCTAATCTACTATAAACTTCAGGAATTTTGCATCAGTCAAACAATATATAATAATGGTGCTTCCAGTCAATATCCATGGTTAACCCATGGTGGTTTGACATCCAATTCAATTGTCTAACAATTTTTTCCTGTGTTATTGTTTTCCATGATCGGAAGATATATTATCTGCAAACCCAGAGGGGAACTAATGAGATAGCACAAGGGCGAAGAGAATTTTGCCATTCAAATGATAATTAACTGTTAAATTCTAGTGCCATTTGTTCTTTGGTCAGAATCTAATTTTGTCTTCCATCTCTCTTAAAAATAAAACTGATAAAACTGCTTTTGGAAACGGGAGATCAGTATGACATGAATTCTGATTGTGGATATGACTATGAATTTGGCTCAGAAGAAACCTTACAATCAATATTAGCTTTGCTAAAATGTTATTTGAATTGACTCTTACATCAGTTATCAAGTCCTGCATTAATTTTACAGCTTTAAAGGGAAACCAGAATACAGAAATGTTTGAAATGAATTTGAATATAATGTACAGCAAAAGCTTCACCAAGGGAATAATAGGCTAGCCATGCTTGACAGAATTAACAAAACAGAACACACATATGGTTGTGACAAAATGATGTATTTTTGTTAACATTGGATTATTTATTGGATTCCTTCTTGCTGAATATGGCACACACAGGATTAAGATTAACAGCCTGTAGCCATTTCTGCAAGTTGAAATCTGAATAATTTTCTGAATAATACTTCAGAAAAAATGCAGAATCATACATATTTCAGATTGTCCTTAGTCTGTATGGTTCATTATCAAATAATAGGATCTTTATAACTTTGCACAGGGAAATGCATTAAGTTACCTTATTCAATACAAACAGTCTCACTTTATTAACATACTGATGCCACTTATAAGCTGGGACCATTAATTGATAGTTATGCTTCTGGTAAAATCAGGTATCTGAGAGGAGCATAGTCAAAAAATTTTTGGGCTGCTTTAATGGACAATTCTGCGGCTTGAAGTTTGCAGCTGTAGATTTATGTTTGGTTATTTTCCCTTCATTAACCTCTCCAGAAGGCAACAGATTTGTGGAGTTTATCAGAGGTTTGTGGTAACATCTTGTCTTATAAACAGTGAGTGATTGTGATTCAAGGTTCAATGTTTTGTTAAGAGCAATCACAATCAAAGTATCTTCATTAGTTTTATATTCTAAGAATATTTGTAAAATATGCCATTGAACATGCAAGCAGGAGAAGTCAATTCAGCCCTTCGGTCTGAATCTGCTGTTTCATATGATCATGGCTGATCATCCAACTCAGTGCCTTGTTCCTGCTTTCTCTGCATATTCTTTGAGGCAATTAGTCCGAAGAACTATATCTACATCTTTCTTGAAAGATTTCAATGTTTTAGCCTCAACACTTTTCTGTGGCAGAGAATTTCACAGGTTCACTATAGGCTGGGTGAAGAAATTCCTGCTCACCTCCGTCCTGAAAAGCCTACCTCTTATTCTGAGACTCTTACCCTTGGTTCTGCACTCTCTGATCATTGGGACATCCTTCCCGCCCTGTCCAGTTCTATTAGAATATTATAAGCTTCTGTGAGATTCCCCCCTCATTCATCGGAACTAGATGTGAGTATAGTCCTGACCAATCCAGACCCTCCCTGTATGTCAGGAGGGCGAAAGTGAGGACTGCGGATGCTGGAAATCAGAGTCGAAGAGTATGGTACTGGAAAAGCACAGCCAGTCAGGCAGCATCCGAGGAGCAGGAGATGAAGATGATGAAGAACTTATGCTTGAAATGTCTGCTCTCCTGCTCCTCAGATGCTGCTGGTTGTGTTTTTTCAACACCACATTCTTCGACTCTCCCTGTATGTCAGTCCTGCCAACCCAGGAATTGTCTGGTAAACCTTTTTTGCACTCCATCATTAACCAAAACATCCTTCCTCAAATAAGTAGACCAAAACTGTAGACAATACTCTTACTAATGTTATGTTCTTGCTAATGGCCTTTATAGTTGCAGCATGACATCCCTGCTCCTGTGCTTGAATCCTTTCTCTATGAAAGCCAACATATTCCTCTCAGGCATCCCATTAATGTTTTCACTGCCTGCTGCATCTGCAGGCTTACTTTCAGCAACTGTTGTGTAAGGACACCCAGGTCTTGTTGCACTTACCCCTTCTCCAATCTACCGCCATCCAGATAATGATCTGCCTTCTTGTTTTTGCTAACAAAGTGCATAACCTTGCATTTATCCCCTTTATATTGCATCTGTTATGTATTTGCCCACTTACTCAACTTGTCCAAATCACACTGAAGCATCTTTATATTTTCCTCACAGCATACCTTCACATCCTGTTTTGTGTTGTTTGCAAATTTGGGAAAACGACATACAGTTTCTTCATCTAAATCATTAGAATAAACTGTAAATACCTGGGATCCAAGCACTAATCCCTATGGTACTCCATTAGTCACTGCTTGCCAAAGACCTGAAAAAGACATGTTCATCACTACTCTTTGTTCCCTGTCTTTCAGCCGTTCTCCATCCATTTCAGTTCATGACCTCTAAACCCTCTGCTTTAATTTTGCATGCTGATTTCTTTTATGGGACTTTATTGAAAGACTTCTGAAAATCCAAGTAAACCACGTCCACTGGCTTCCCATTATCCACTCTAAGAGCTACATCCTGAAAATTTTCCAGCAGATTTGTCAAGCATACCCTCCCCTTTGTGAATCCACGCTGACTCTTTTTGATCCTGTCATTATCTTCCAAGTGCACGACTATTCGGGCTCCCAACATCAGGCTAACCAAGTCAATAATTCTCTGTTTTATCTCTGCCTCCCATTGTACACAGTGGAGTTACACTAGCTACCCTCCAATGGAAACGAACTTTTCCAAAACCAATAAAATTTTGGAAGATAACCACTAGCTCATCAACTATCCTAGAGTCACTTCCTTATGTCCTCTTGGATGAAACTTGTCAGGCCCTGGGGATTGTTTTGCTTTTAATCCTATTAGTTTTCCCAATGCTATTTCCTTACTAATGTTAATTTATTTCCATCCCAAACTAAATTAGTCCCACCTGCCTGTGCTTGGCCCACATCCCTCCAAACTTTTCTTATTCATGTATTTATCCAAATGTCGGTTAAATTTTATAACTGTACCCGTATCCACCACTTTCTCTGGAAGTTCATTCCACACATAACCACTCTCTATTAAAAAAATTGCCCCTCATGTACTTTTTACATCTTTCTTATTTCAGCCCCCTCGTCTTAAAATCTCCCACCCTAGGGTCACCTGCCATTTACCTTATCTATACCCTTCTTGATTTTATAAACCTCTATAAGGTCACCCTTGAACCCTCCTACTATCCAGTGAAAAATATCCAATATATTCAGCTTCTCCTTCTCACTCAAACCCTCCATTCCTAGCAATAGCTGGTAAATCTTTTCTGAACCCTCTCCAGCTTAATAACATCCTTCTTGTAACAGGGTAACCCAAACTGGACACAGTACTCCAGAAGGGCCTTACCAATATCCTGTACAATCACAACATGCAGATTAGAGTGTCCTTTTTAATCCCTTCCCTAATATTACTACTATGGTTTGAAAGTCTATATGCAACCCCTGCTATTGTTTTCTGTGCCTTAATGTTTCCACGCTCAACCCATATAGATTCTACTTCACCAGAGCTAACATCCTTCCTCACAAGCTTATTGATTTCTTCTTTAATCAGGAGTGCTACCCCCCCACCCCGCTTTTCCTTTTGCTTTGTCCTTTCTAAACCCCTGGATATTCCATTACCATTCCTGGTCACCCTTCAGCCAAATCTCTGTAATCTGTCATTTTGACCTATCTGTTTGACTGATTCATTCATTTCTTTGTAAATGCTCCACACATTAAGGTACAAAGCCTTCAGACTTGTCTGTTAGTTTTCTTAGTCATTGCGGCTTTGCTTGATTCCAGCCCTTGAATTTTCTGCCAGTCAGCTTTCTTATTTCCCATTCTGTCTTTTGTTTTAGTCTTTATTTCCGTGTCATCCATTTCCTTGTATATGTTCCCATCTGCCTGCCACTTTAGTTTAAACTCTCCCCAACCACATTCACAAGTACTCCCCCTAGGACATCAGCACCAGTCTTGCCAAGGTGCAACCTGTCTAACTGATACTGGTGTACCTCCCTTAGAGCCTATCCTAATGCCCCAGGAATCTGAAGCCCTCTTCCCTTGCATCATCGCTCCTGTCATATTTTCACCTGATATGTGCTGCTATTTCTACTCTGACAAGCATGTCGCACCAATAGCAATCCTGAAATCTGTACCTTTTAAGGTCCTTTCTTTTTAACTTGCTTCCTAACTCCCTACAATCTACCATCATTATAAATATGTTGCTTGTATTGAATACTCTTAATTAACAATTTATTGTTAAATATCTTGTTCATTGGTGTGTAACTTGATAGATAGTCAATTGGGGTCCATGGAGTCCATTCATGACAGTGCATGCTATATTCCAGTGACCCTGGAACTTGCTGCTGTTACCAGATGTTGGCCAATCAAAGGCTGAGCCTGTTTCATAACAGACTGCAGGGGTAACGTCTGGGAACCCAAGGTATCTATGTAGCAAATAAACGCAAAAATGCAATAGGTACTGTTCAATAGCAACAATTTTAATGGTCCAATGTTAAGTTCTCTTCGTTCTTAGCATTGACAAAGCTCAAATGCTCAAAGCAACACACTGAATAGTTGAAAATACACCCCTAGCTCTCTACTGACTCTGTCACAATTGATTTGTTGCTTAGCTATCGCTCAAAAAAAATGTAACGGGAAAACTGAGCATTTACTCAGATATGATTTGCCTGATTGAGAATCTGAATTTGGAAGACAATGTGCAAATAATCTTAGCCTAACATGCACACGGGAACCTGACGGGATCAGATTGCCTGCCTGTTTTTATATCCCAACCAATTTTACTCACTAATGAAGCCAGTGCAATGGAAATTCAGGCCCACATAGACTAGGTGCCATATCTGATTCTGTCAGCTTCCCTCAGGCGTGGGTTAGGTTAAAATGACTTCCTGTATCCAATTGTTCAAACTTCTTCCAAATTTGGAAGAGCTTATTCTAAACATCCAAATGCATTTTGAAAGAATATGCACTTTATTTATGGGAATAAGAGAATGCAACAATTGTACTCAGTGCTATGATTGTTGAATAGTGTAAAACCTCATGTGTAGGTCACGGCTTCATGGGAGATTGTAACTTGTAAACTGACAGCCTGATTTATTTCTGAATTTTGTAGATTGTGCAGTCTGTACATTATTATGCAGTTAGCTGGCAGGCTTCACATTGGATTTGGAGTGCATTAGGAAAGGTAAATTTTACTAATACACATTTTCTTGCAGGACAATATACAGTTGAAAGTTTGTGCACAAAGGTCAGCAGACTGTGCAGGATTTCCCATCTATTGAAATCAGTGTTCACAAAATCCTACTAGACTCAGTGGCTAAACTCAATATATATTTCTGGAATGCAGAGCATTGTGCTGAAAGCTCAAATGTGAAACATACACTCCATCCTGCACTGAATTAAGGGTTGATTGTCATTTTGCAAGTCTTATGACTTAGTAATATCATGTCATCATGATTACCCAAGGTAGAAAAGAACAATTTGGTGGCTGCAATTTTAGAGATTTATTGTCCAAAATGGCTATTCATGAGTATTTACTTTCCAGTTCCAAATATGTTCAGGAGTCACATATCACTTCTGACTTACACTCTCAATTTATTTCTCCACAAAACAAAACAGCTCTGTGACAATGCTAAATACTTCTTAAGTATATTAATACTGATACAAACTGGGCATGGTCTTTGGTAAAGAAAGATGCTCCAATTTTCTTTCCTCATGTAATTCAGGTTGTACCATATCCTTTTTAAAATTTTCTTAGTTTTCTGATTTTTGTGAATTTCTGGTTGTATTCAGGACTGATAGGACATATCTATTATTCATTGTTTTGTTTTTGGCACAAAAGCTACCTTCAGAGTTACCTTAATTTAATGTTATTCAGATTTGAGATGGTCGGCTCAGTAAAGCAGGAAAAACATGTGACCTTCAGAGTGTTTAGTATTTTGATGACACAGAATTCCTAATTCAAAAGAGGACTTCTGATATCCCATGAGAGTTTTCACCATCGACACATCCAATTGTAATCAATGATCAACACCCAATATTGACTAGTGCTGTTTCCTTTTTGGCTGTAATAAGATCAAGTGTCTGCAGTGAATTATCAATATATTTTAATAAGCATGTTTTATCAGTTTTTTTCCCTAATGATTGAAACTTCCCACATTAATGAATAGAAGACATTGCAAGTGACATTCTGCTTCTTATTTTCACAATAATGATTCCAAAAAGTACTTAATTGATTAATTCATTCCAAATGTGCTGCACTACCTGACGTATAAACTTCTTATAACAATCCTAAATCCATTAATTTAAAATGATTAATGATCTCATTGCAAAACTTACATTTGTCCTAAAGATATATTATCAGAAATATTAATTTAGAATACAATTGACTGGACATTTTTCTATATGTTGAATTTTTTGGGAATTACAATTTTAAAGGTAAACAAGACTGACTGACTGCAACAGGGAAATACGTGACATTTGCAAAAAGAAACTCAAGCTGCTCAACTGAGTTCTTAAAATTTTCAGAGAGAAGTTATATATCTGGTTTGTAGGTGGAGCAAAAGCATTGGATCGGAACACAGACAGTAAAGCCTAGACCCAGTCAAGTCCTTAAAACTGGCAACTGAGGAACAATCGCTGATAGCTGTGACCTGGAGACGGACAGCTTTGAAGGGCATTGGAAGAGGTGAGCAAAAATGAAAATTTGTTCTGGCTGAGAAGTTGGTCGAGAGAGATCAGAGACCAGGAAATCATACATCTTCTCAGTCCATTGCAGCAAATCTGCAGCAAATTGGAGAGGCCTCCATGCTAGACCGAGTCACACCAAGAATGCTTAACATAGAGTGAGATGGTCGCTGCAATGCAAAGTTTTGTCGTACTGACAGAATGCTCCCATCAATTATTAGGTCACTCCTAAAAGTCTGTTTTCTGGAGAAGAGGAACCCTTTCTGTCAAGCCTTCCTTATATGTACATTTACACATTTCAGGTGTCACTTTTATAAATCTTCTCTGCAACCCCTCCAGCATCTCTAGATCATTTTTGTAGTATGGTAACCATACCTGCATGCAGTACACTAAGTGTGGTTTAATCAAGGTTCAAAACTTGGCTTAATTGATCATGTAAGTGCCTCAATGGGATGAGGGCCTGAGGGCTATCTCAACTGCCATCATCTCCTGTAAAATGACAAATAGGCTGTTGTGGATGGGCTCAGGACAGGGATGGGGGGGGGGGGGGGGTAGCTCCTCAGTAATTTTACAAGCCCAATCACTTGCACACTCACTGTCAGGGGCCTGTAAAATTTGGCACTGCATCACTACAAATAATCCAAATAGTTTCTCCCTTTTTACCTTTTCTAAGTATGTTAAACCCTGCAATGTTTAAGTCCAAGTCCTGATTTATCTGTAGCCATATCTCAACACTTCATACTATGTCTTATTCCTCCCAACATATGATTGCAACCAATTCCCCAACCATATTTCATTACACTCTGTGCATTACTGTCCAGACTTCTAAAGTAACTTTTAATGGAATTTCCTTTGGATACAACTGGTTCCCAGATGAGGTCCCATTTGTTATGGTTTCAGACGGAATATCCCAAATTATTAAAGCGATGAGGAAGGCTGAGTTGGCTCCCCTCGGTTATTCAGCCATTCTAATGGCTGGTTACGTTAAAGTTAATTTTAGAAAGAAATCTTCTCTTGTGGTTATCTTTCTTCCAGACTGAAATGCACTTTTGCAGTGAACAAGACTTTCTTGAATTAACAAAAATACAAATCAGTCTCTGAGCTGTTGATGAACACCAGGTATGAAGGTGTGTGGCTATTTCTGGATAGTGCCAATAGCAGTGACATTGGCAGTTGAGCCTTCAATCTCGAAATTATTAGTTTTGTAGGTCAATTCCTGATTCCTTTTGAACTGACCGTCAGCACTCAGAGTAAAGAGACCCTTGTTTTTACCTGCAGTGCAGGGATGTTTAAACTGACTTAATAAAACTCTGCCTCTCAGAGTGTGCTAATCCACACACCAGGAAATATGGCCAATAATACCCATTGATAAGCCTTGCAATCAATTTTTAACTTTTATTTCTTGTATACCCCTGGAGAGTAAAACAGACATATCTACGAAAGACATTCTACTGAGAAGGGGAATAGCTAGCCCCTTAGTTCTCTCCTTGTGAAGTTTCTCAGTGTTTGAAGTTTCCTTACTATTGTATCAGCTTCATATAACACTTTGCTCATCACGAAATTTCCATCTACGGTTTTTCTTTTCCTGTAGTAGTTCTTTTTAAATAAAAGCATATTTTGGAATTAAACGTTTAAAAAAAGGCTATAAGTACTTCTAATCTTTCCTTGTAACAGTTTTCACCTTAGCTTTAATCATCTTTTTATTCTGTATATATTTCTATAATTCTGTTTATCCCCTTGTCATTAATATTATCCCTTAGGTTGTCTACTTTATTTGCTTTCCAACCCTAGTTTTTCTACAGTGAGGTTGTTCACTTTCCTTGTAGATTCCTACACCCATCTTAGTGGCTTAAAGCCTTTGTCACCCCATCTTTACTATCCCTATTTGGGTGGAACCCACACCACTGGCACAGCTCCTTCTTCCCCAGCATGGTACCAGATGACATGTAAAGACATCAAGGAGGAAATTGAAGTCAATCTGAATGGAAGAAGGCTCTTCATTGGTTGGAGTCACACCTAGTACAAAGGAAGGTGACTGAAGGTTTTGAAAGCCAATAACCTAATGTTCCAGGACAATTTAACATCCAGGGTAGTGTTCTTGGCCTAATCATCTTAAACTGCTTCATGAATGACCATCCTTCTATTCTTTGATCAGAAGTGGAGATATTCGCTGATGGCTGCATAATGTTCAGCACCATACACAACACTTCAGTTACTGAGGCAGTCTGTGAGCAAATGCATCAAGATACACATAATGTCCAGGTTCGGACAGATAGGTCAGACAATGATAATCTCCAAAAGAAGGGAAACCAACTATTGCCCTTGATATTCAATGGCATTACCATCACTGATTAGCCCAGCTTCAACATCCTGGGGATTACCATTAACCAGAGACTGAATTGACCAGTCACATAAATAAGACAGTAAGAAATAGGGACAGGAGCAGACTGTTCAGCCCTCTAGCCTGCTCCACCATTCAATACGACCATGGTTGATCTGACATTAGAATTAGAATCCCTACTGTGTGGCCCAACAAGTCCACACTGACCCTCTGAAGAGTATCCCACCCAGACCCATTTACCCCTGACTCCTGCACCTAACCTAAACATCCCTGAATACTTTGGCTATTTAAAAAGGCCAATTCACCTAATCTGCACATCTTTGGATTGTGGGAGGAAACCAGAGCACCCGAAGGAAACCCACGCAGATACAGGGAGAATATGCAAACTCTACACAGACAGTCGCCCAAGGCTGGAATCGAACTCAGGTGCCTGGCACTGTGAGGCAGCAGAGCTAATCACTGTGCCACCGTGCCGCCCCTTGATGCAGAGAACTAAGCACATTCAGAGAGATAGTCACATTACATGTTAGGGGTAAGTAAGCAGATTGGGAATAGGTCACTGCCAGGCAATCCAAGAGAAACTGGAAGGCACTGCAGGATTCCCAGGCTCCATTTGTGAAACTAAGTTTCTGGTTTGGATATCCGTGAGTTTGATGGATCCTTAAGGCAAAGCAGCAGGGGCCAGCTCTATGGATTTTATGGGTGACGCAGCTGTACAGAGAGGGAGAGTGGAAGGGTGATACTCACAGGAGATTCTTTAGAAAAGGGAATAGACAGAAATTTCTATGGCTGTCAACTTGAATCTCGGATGGCGAGTTGCCTCCGTGGTGCCATGGTCACAGATGTTGCAGAAGGGCTGCAGGGCTTTTAACTGGGAAAGAACAGCCAGAGGTCATAGTCCACATTGGTCTCCTTGACACTGATAGGAAGGAGATTGTGGTCCTGCAATCAGAATTTAAGGAGCTAAGCAGAAAAATTACGGCAGGGTCTATAAAGTCATAATCTCTGTGTTACTCACAATATCACATGCAAGTGCATACAGAAATAAGAAGATAAGGCAGAGGAATGTGTGGTTGGAAAAACGGTGCATGAGGGAAGGCTTTAGATTCCTAGGACACTGGGACTGGCTCTGGAGGAGATGGCTTGCATCTGAACAGACTTAGTTCCTTGTGGGATATCTTGCTCATTACTTTGAGGGACAAGTGAATATATGAAATAAACCTGTGAGGTCCAAGTTTACAAATACAGCATCAAAACAGTCAATAGGTATGTTATGATTCCAGCTGATGGTGATACCAGACAAGTCAGGTTCCAGAGTAAAACCTGGCTTGGTAGATCATAATATTATGTTTTTGTTGGTTGTTTTACATGGTGGTAAGATCACTGAACACACTCACATGATCTTCCCAATGTTTGATAAACAAAAGAAGTTAAGTTGATTGTGCAAAAAGCATATGTGTATGACCATTTTGAAAGATCTTAGCATAAACAGCAAAAGAAAATCTTTAACGCTTTTTCCAGCAATTTACTTAACAGGTAACTCAATGCCAGTGAAGTATGTTATGGGCCAGGTCAGATTCCCTCAAAACATTTCAAGAAAGTAGCTCAGACCCTAACTTTGCTAGTTATTTAAGCAGGTGTAATGCAGATATTCCAGGAGAGAATCAGCTGGTCAAACAGCTTAGTTTTAAATGAAACAGCATTTATTTATAAGATTACTAAATGAAACACAAACAACAGAAAACAGAATACCGAATAACTTAACTTCTCTGAAAACCCAATATATTATCTCAACTTAATGATGCTGTTCCAAATACTTGCAACAATCCCCATAAACACCCCTTGACACAAAATATAAAATCAAACACAACTTCTGACAACCTAGAAGTCAGAGTCAAAGTACCAACCTGGACCTGCTTTTGTGGATCCCGCAGTTCTTTTTCACACAACTGCTAAAAAAAACAAACCAGAGAAAAGCTGAGCTGGGAAAACTGGCCACTCCCCTTTCATTGTACAAGTTTTTTTTATTCGAAAACCTTATGTCTGAGGCAGTGTCTGTTAGCTATTATCAAATTGCCCTAAAACCCAAAACTCCAGACTTTTCGGAGTCTGTATCATTTATGACCTCTTTGAAAAAAAGCCAAGTACTGCATAATCCTGTTAAAGGAGCAGCTTTGTCGCAAGTATTACTCTTAACTCTTAAAGCTTTTATTTTACAAACAAGGTTGAATTCATTTTCTTTCAGTGACTTTCTGATCATTCACCAAATGTAATCCATTCTGTCACTGTCTTTCCTCCAGGATACTGGTTACTTCTCTAACTTTTCCGAATTGCACAGAAAGAAACATCCTCTCATCTATTTAAAATGCTGAGACAGTTTTAAGGCATTTCCCCAGCACTGAAAGCCTGCTACAAACTAAACTAGCCTTCTGTAATTTGTGATATGAAAATGTTCACATCAACAGAAACTTGATTGCAGCTCCTGGTCTATCTTTCAATATGTAATTAAATTTCAACTTTGGAAACATTTCATCAATAAATTCTGAGGCAATCTATCTGCTTGGCTTAAGTCACAGTCTTCCTCAAAACTTTTCAAAAAATTACTTTCTGACTTTTTATACCAACGCGATTCCTTCACAGAACACGGTGGCTCGGTGGTTAGCACTGCTGCCTCACAGTGCCAGAGACCAGGGTTCAATTCCCACCTCAGGCAACTGTCTGTGTGGAGTTTGCACACTCTCCCCGTGTCTGCGTGGGTTTCCTCCAGGTGCTCTGGTTTCCTCCCACAGTCCAAAAATGTGCAGGTTAGGTGAATTGACCATACTAAATTGCCTGTAGTGTTAGGTGAAGGGGGGAATGGAGGGTCGGTGTGGACTTGTTGGGCCGAAGGGTCTGTTTCCACACTGTAAGTAATCTAATCAAACTAAAACCATTTGCATTGTAACACAGGGGTCCCCTTTTCAGCATTGGGCTCCACACAGACCAAGCCACAAACAACTCAAGGCATAGTGCATCCAACCTGAAGGTGTTCCAACTTACCCTGTGCTGTGTGTGGAAGTGCTACTGATCCAAACTTTACGCACTTTATGTTTTTGCTTATCGCCTCCTTTCACTTTCATCAAATTGTTTCCTGTTCAATTAGTCTCCTGTGCCTTTGACTAACGGCCAAGGATTTTCGTCTCTGTCCAGTGACAATTTTCTGAGCTCTGATAAAGTCTGCTGCCATCCTTCTCAATTAGGGTTCTGAAGTGGATTGCTCTTTTGCCAGACTCTGATGGAGTTTTTCAATTTATTTTCCAATAAGAATACCTCTCACAGAAAGCACTCCTCAAGTTTAAGTGGACTCCTATGCTTGCTTGAATCTAAGAGATCAGTTTTCATTTAACCATCCAGCAAAACATAGATTAACCCTAAGTAAGATTAAGTGGACTAAATTTGTAACTTGCATCTAATACAGAAAGCAAGTTTGTATTCAGTTATGATACAATTATTGCTAATTTCTGTTATTTTGCCTGCAGGTAAAATATCCTAAGGTACTTTGCAGATGCATAATTAGACAGAAATTGACACTGAGCCATAATAGGAGACATTAGGATAGGATGATTAAAAGTTTTGTCAAATTCATTGATTACAAGGAGTGCCTTAAAGGAGAAGTTAGCAGATAGAGAGAGAGATTGAAGAAGGGAATTCAGAGCTTTTGGGATTGAGACAGCTGAAGGTAATAACTGCCAGTGGTGCAGTAAAGGAAGTGAGGATGTAACAGAAGTTGTGGCCGAACAAATGAAGTATTTCTGATGGGTTTTGGACCAGAAGAATTTACATATATACGGATGGATGAAACTTGGCAGCATGCAATTTGATAATTTATTTAAATGCAAGCAACAGAATTTTAAAAGATTACGGTTTAAAACTGTTTATTTTGAGTAAGTGCAATGTGTAAATGAACAGCTTTTTATAAAGTATTCTCCAAGGAAATGTGTATCATAAAAAGCATTGACAAACAGCAAATTATTTGATAAAAATTGGAATTTTATTATTCTTCCAAGAACGCTCAAGGATTTGTGGTGAGAAATTAGTTCAAGCAAAAGTCATTTAAAAAAAAATTTTGGAATTTTCCTGAAACAATTTAAAAGTAAGCTGATTTTATTTCTTGCAGTTATATTCCTTTCAAAAAGTTTATGTAGGTTGCAACAGTCACCACATTTGATCATTTGAGATATGGTCGTTTGAAGTGTTTGTTCAGTTTTGATTTGATATTTCAGCTTAAGGGTGGCCCTGATGTTCAACTGAATTCTATTACAGGTCAGACCATATAAATAACACAGCAGAGTTGAATTGTTAGATAAAACAGGGGATCAAAGCCCATTAATAAAGATCCAACTGAGCAAGATAAACTTCCAAGAAAGAGCAGTAATGGCTATAGTTGTAAGAGTAGGAGCCTGACTTTGCCATGAGTTTCCTATTAAACTCTCCACCGTATGTTCATACATTTAATAGGTCTGAATTTCAAGTAGACTTTATAACAGCAACAGATACATTATTTCTTGTTTAGCATTGCCTCAAAGGCTTTTGGTGTCATCCAAGAAATACTGCAGGTTGACAGCATACCTTTTAACTATGGCTTTCTTAATCCAAATTATCCTCAGTTTAATAAACCCAGTGTGAACATTCTTTAATTGGTGCATTGATATTACAGTTGAGCGTGTGGTGCTGGGAAAGCACAGCAGGTCAGGAAGCATCCGAGGAGCTAATACATTCAGCTGACATCTGAGTTAACAGATATTGTCCCACTTCACTATACCTCAACCCCAAACCAGGGCTTGCAAACTGCCTCTGGATTAGCAGGTCACTGTTTAGAGGTAAACAATACCAGTGAAACAATTTACCATAGTCCTGCCACTGTGTTCATTCAAAATTTCCTATCACTGGGCTTTAATCTCTGCTGTGCACTCACTTTTGAAAGATTCAAATGTTCAAAGCAGTACATAAAGTGCTTTTATCTTCATTAATAAACAGTTTTGCCAAATAGCAATGTATGACATTGCAGGTAAGATCTTTCAGATTGTTAATGAGAAATTATAGCTAGCGTACAAAAGAATGAAGGTTAATAAATTGTTGTGAAATGTGTAAGTTTTAGAACGTAATTTAGAACCTAATGTTTTTTGAAGGAACATATGCGTAGCAGATGTTTAGACATGTCCAAGAAATTAAATTACCAAATTAAACTATATTTATGAAGCACAGAGGGTTCTGTAAGCTCTGAGCTCATTCATTGAGTGGCTCAGTCATTAATTTTAATGAAAGTTTCGGTGAATAAATGCGATGGTTAATTGTCTATGTGGCATAATGAACCAAAATAAATTATGAGAAACACTTGAATCACACTTTGACTAGTATTGTGTCTGAAGTGGAAGCGAGTGCACTTTTACTTTATTTCAGATAAAGATATTGTTCCAATTGTGACAGCAATGTGTAAACCTTTCCATAGATTTCACAGGGTGTTAGAGACACAGTCCTCCCTCCTGGAGGCCTGGGATTGAACCAAAGGGTGACCTTACAGAGGTTTATAAAATCTTAAAAGGTATAGATCAGGTGAATGGCAGGTGTCTTTCCCTCGGAGGGGGGGGGGGGGGGCAGGGGTTTCAAGGTGAGGGGGCATATCTTTAAAGCGAGAGGAGAAAGATTTTAAAAAGACATGAGGGGCAATTATTTTGCACAGAACGATTTATGTATTGACTGAAGTTCCAGAGGAAGTCGTGGAGTGCACTCAAGTTCAGGTACAACATTTAAACGATTTTTGAATAAACACATGAATAAGAAATGTTTAGAGGGATATGGGCTAAGTGCAGGTATGTGGGACTAGTTTAGTTTGGGATTATGGTCAGCATGGAATGGTTGGGCCAAAGGGTCTGTTTCCGTGCAGTACGATTATATCTCTCTAGAAATGACCTACCATTTGAATGCTGTTTACAGTTGTCGAGTTGTAGTAATATGATAAATTAAGGTGGCAACATAAAAGTTTGGTTAACTGACTAATTATTCAAATCAAATAGTCATAATCAAAATCATTGATCACTGATTTCGCCATTTTGGAAATCATTAGGTTGAATTGTCAGATGAATCACTCAAATACAACTGGGATATAGTACCCCGGAAAATCACACAGAAGGTAATGATGGAAGAAGATTTAATCTGATTGCCATTTAAGGAGAGGAATGGTTGAGCATCTATTAAGTAGAGGTTCTCTGCAACCAGCCAGTTGACAGGATAAAGCGTATCCTGTAAATGGATCTATGTTGAATTTGGGCGAGTAGGGGTACTGGAGCAACTGTGCTGCTCTTCTGAATGACACAAAAATACTATTGGCAGAATCTTACAGTTTTCTGCTTAAGTGCAAGTCATATTGGGTTTGGTGGAGTGATTCTGTCATCGGACCAGCTGCGTTATCTTGCCAAACTTTAAGTGGCCATTGCCAGTCCAATGGCGAGTGTCGAGTTGTATCACCATCTCATGTTACCATGCACTATACCCAGAAAAACCCACCACTCACCAGACATCCACCAGAAGACCAGCTTCCATTGGGTCTGTACCATCTTCGAGAGTGCATTATGCCCTGGAGGAGCGCTGCCATCTCCCATCTGTGCTACTGATGACTGGTGACTGGATGGAGATGGCTGGCATTCGAAAGGATCGTGGAGATGCTGGTTGAAGGGGTGGTGCACAGGGGGACCTTCCTCTTTCTGGAGGAGAGATAAAGGAGGCTGTACCACTGCACAATGTATGCCTGGTCAGAGATCACCACCCAGGTCAGTGCCCTGTCCAGGGGTTGGGGAACTAGGCAGCAGTGCCTACAGAAGATCAATGACCCTCTCCATGGTTTCAGGCTAAGTGCATTCTCTGCTCTCTGCTGCCACACACTTTATTTCTGTCACTACACTCACCTCCCACCAAAGTGTCTGCTCTGACACTCCCTCTGTTATGGCCAACACCTTCCCAAACTGGCTCCCCTGACTCCCCCATCTGTATCACTTCCACACTGGCTCCTCACTCCACAGGAACACCTCAACACCTTTCCTCTGCACTCACTGGCACCAAGAGCAGTGCATTCCACTTGTGTCTAACTCATGTATCCTCTTTATGTCATTACAGGCAAAGACATCCCACAACAGGATGAAACAAAGACAAACTCTTCGAGAGGGGGGTGCAATGCCTGATTTCAGCATCCTTCCCCCTCCTGCCCCCCTCCCCACCAATCCTATCTTCTCCAGGAGAGAGGATTCTCATCCTGGCTGGGGAGGATTGGGACAGGTCTGGCAGAGCTGTAGAGATGTCCTTGTCTGGCAATGTATAGCAAAACCGAAACCCTGACACTCCCCAGGTGCTCAGTGTGCTGCATCTGGCACTGCACCTCATCATTGGCCATGACTCCTTCTGCCTTTTGTGTCTTCCAGCTGCAGCCAATGTGCTGAACACATCAGCTGAGAGGCAGCTATCGAAAAGACATTCCTCGCTGTTGGAGGAAGGGACTGTTCAGGGTGTAGCATCTTCTCACTGAACCCTCCCCACCAGTGGCGACACTGAAATGTCAGTGTTCTCGATCGGCGAAAGGAATGTGGGTTGAGTGGTTGTTGAGGACCACATACCCACATTGGGCAGGTGAGTGAGGGAGAAATGGCCAAATCACTGGCACTCTACTGCTGGTGAGCAGGAGTCTGATCAGCCTGTGGAAAGAGAGGACCCTGTTATTCAGGAGGTGAGAGGTTTCATGAAGGATCGAGATCAACAGGTGGATGTTTGTGATGTTATAGTTCTCTCTCTCTCACTGAGAAGCTGGAGTGTTGCAGCCAGTCCATTAACTGCCTGTCAGTCTTCATCGACAGGTTGGTGGTTGCCATGGAGAGACAGGCCCAGCACCTCAGGGTCTCCTGGAGTGTCACACACCTTTCAGACCATTGCCTCAGACATTATCCTCAGGACCAAAACCAGGGCGGAGTGGGGGGTCGCGTTAGCCACAGTCCAGGTGCCCCGTCCTCACAAGGAGATAACCGGGCCAGGGGGCACTCAGATGAAGGAGGGGCCACCCATAAAATCCTCGACAGTGTGGACTTAGAAGACTGAGTCCTCCACCTCCATGCTGCCTGCGTCACTCCAATCCTTGGAAGGTCTGACTAGGAATGGTCACCCTGCAACAGGCTAGAAGACTCTTGATTGTCCAGACAAAAGTGCTCCTGGTATTGCTGCAGCAAATCTTCAAGACCAAAGGACTCCATCAACTCAACACAACATGGGACCCCATTGAGGGGTAGCAGCAAGGAAAGGGAAAGAAAGGTTTTGTGCTGGCCACATGGGGGTCCTAGTTGACACTTAAATACTAAACTTGAGTCTGTGATAAAGATTTGTTTATCACTGTTCATGAGGTTATCATTGTCTGCATGTGGGGCCTAGATGCTTCATTACACCCTATGGCATCATGCCTTTGTCCCTAAGGATATTATGTGGTGTGGGGATTCTACTGAACACCAATGACTTTATGTGAGAGCAGGGTTAGCAGGGTGGGTACAGTGCATTGGCTCACTCCAACCCCACCCTTCACTCATGACCACTGTTCAGCTGGCTGTGTGTGCAGGAGTGTTTATCTCAAACAGTCTCTGACAGTAACACATTGGCCAGGGAGCACACAGTCTCCATGTCTATGTCATCTACATTTCGTGTACAGTGCCAATGTCAATATTTCTGTGAATGTCCAGTGATCAGTTGTAGATGCAGCCCCCTCCCTCCCACCATCGCTCACTTACATCTCCAGCTGTGCATTCATAGCCATCCTCCTGGACATTGCAAATGTCTATGTGCTTCATGATAAAATGGCTCTGCTGGCACTGGGCTTTCACCCTCAGCATCAATGTGTGGCAGGGACTTCAACATCACCCTGTCCTCATCAACCCCACAGGGCTCACACTCTAAACCCCATCACCGAAGCCGAGTAAAGATGCCTACACCTGCCTCACTTCATCACGACAATGACTCCCTGAAAGTCAGGTGCATTGCCTGTGGTGGAAGGATGGATGTGGCTGCCCTTGTGGGTTGTACCCTGCTCTGCTGTTTGGTCGTGGGCAAGCAGTGAGCTAGACCCACCAAGTAGCTGCTCTGATTTTTCTGTCAAGCCTTCAGGCTAGTTCGTATGGCACATTTAGTAAGATTGCACGATATGGTGAGTTGGGCTGTTAAACAGGCACACCCTAAAGGCAATCAATTGGGAGCTCACTGCTCATTGGTGAGAATCTTACCACAGCACTTGAGCAAAGCGATGGAGACGGCGGGGGGGAGTTGATCCCGATGATCGCCTCACTCGATTCTGCTGCCCGTGTCTCTATAACACACATCAGTCAGTTGCTTATGTGATTCCATCCTATGGGTTATCAGTACTTGTGCTCTGTCTCCTCAACTTCATTTCACCCTGTATTCCCATGACCTATCTGAAAGTATTGCTGGGCTCCCACCCAGCAGACACTCCTGTGGCCCAACTTCACCAATCTGCCTTCAGGTTCCAGTCTAAAAGCTATATTTCACTGCTGTATGGCCTCGGATAAGTCACAACTTTAGGCAGATTGTTGACATTTTGGCAATTCTTTTGAAATAATTACAGCAATTCAAAATTTCTTCAGTGATTTGAAAATGATTGTATACATTCACACAAATGAATTAAATCACTAATTGAACCAAATATAAGGTTTCTACCTGACTGAAATACATTAAGTTTCAATTTTTCAGTGTATGTGTATAATACTGATTTATGCCATACGGGTACATTTAATTGCCTACCTGTTGCTCAGTTGGTTAGTCACAGTTCTGCCACATATATATAGCGATCTGAATTATACACCTGAGATAACTTTGATTCATTATTGACTAATGTCTTAATCTAAGAAAAAAAACCTTTGAGAATCCAAAGCCTACTTCCTTCAAATGTATTCATCAGTGATCTGTCTAAAGGCAGGTCTTTGTCTCATGGCTAGTTAATGCTTTATCCTGAGCTGTTTTGTTGACAGCTCTTATGAGTGGTGTTCTGCCATTGTCTTTTCACACCCAGCAGCAAGAGATGAGGGAATCTCATCTGGAACAGGAATTGAACCCATGCTGTTGATTTTTTTTTCTGAACCACATACTAGGCATCTAGCTAAGGCATCTAGGTGTTTCAGTAAGATTAGGGAGGGTGGAAAAAAAGGAGGCGGGGTGGCATTGCTAATTAGAAATGGTATAACGGCTGCAGAAAGGAAGTTTGAGGGGGATCTGCCTTTGGAGGTAGTATGGGCTGAAGTCAGAAATAGGAAAGGTGCAGTCACCTTGTTGGGTGTTTACTATAGGCCCCCCAATAGCAGCAGAGATGTGGAGAAACAGATTGGGAAACAGATTTTGGAAAGATGCAGAAGCCACAGGGTCGTAGTCATGGGCGACTTCAACTTCCCAAATATTGATTGGAAGCTCTTTAGATCAAGTAGATTGGATGGGGCGGTGTTTGTGCAGTGTGTCCAGGAAGCTTTTCTAACGCAGTATGTAGATTGTCCAACCAGAGGGGAGGCCATATTGGATTTGGTACTCGGTAATGAACCGGGACAAGTGGTGGGCTTGTTAGTGGGTGAACATTTTGGTGATGGTGACCACAATTCTGTGACTTTCACCTTGGTTATGGAGAGAGATAGGTGCGCACAACAAGGTAGATTTTATAATTGTGGGAAGGGAAATTACGATGCTGTAAGGCAGGATTTGAGGAGCATACGTTGGGAGCATAGGCTGTCAGGGAAGGATGTGGTGGAAATGTGGAACTTTTTCAAAGAGCAGATACGACGTGTCCATGATATGTATGTACCAATCAGGCAGGAAAGAAATGGTCGTGTGAGGGAGCCTTGGTTGATGAGAGAGGTTGAATGTCTGGTAAAGAGGAAGAAGGAGGCTTACATAAGGTTGAGGAAACAGGATTCAGACAGAGCAGTGGAGGGATACAGGATAGCCAGAAGGGACCTGAAGAAAGGGATTAGGAGAGCTAAGAGAGGGCATGAAAAATCGTTGGCGGATAGGATCAAGGATAACCCCAAGGCATTTTATGCGTATGTGAGAAACCTGAGAATGACGAGAACGAGGGTAGGTCCGATCAAGGACAGTAGTGGGAGACTGTGTATTGAGTCGGAAGAGATAGGAGAGGTCTTGAACAAGTACTTCTCTTCAGTATTTACGAACGAGAGGGACCGTATTGTAGAAGAGGAGAGTGTGAAATGGACTGGTAAGCCAGAAGAGATACCTGTTAGGAAGGAAGATGTGTTGGACATTTTGAACAACTTGAGGATAGACAAGTCCCCCGGGCCTGACGGGATATATCCTAGGATTATGTGGGAAGCAAGAGAGGAAATTGCAGTACCGTTGGCAATGATCTTCTCGTCTTCACTGGCAACGGGGGTGGTACCAGGGGACTGGAGAGTAGCGAATGTTGTGCCCCTGTTCAAAAAAGGGAATAGGGATAACCCCGGGAATTACAGGCCTGTTAGTCTTACTTTGGTGGTAGGCAAAGTAATGGAAAGGGTACTGAGGGATAGGATTTATGAGTATCTGGAAAGACACTGCTTGATTAGGGACAGCCAGCACGGATTTGTGAAGGGTAGGTCTTGCCTTACAAGTCTTATTGAATTCTTCGAGGAGGTGACCAAGCATGTGGATGAGGGTAGAGCAGTGGATGTAGTGTACATGGATTTTAGTAAGGCATTTGATAAGGTTCCCCATGGTAGGCTTATGCGGAAAGTCAGGAGGCATGGGATAGAGGGAAATTTGGCCAATTGGATAGAAAACTGGCTAACCGGTCGAAGGCAGAGAGTAGTGGTAGGTGGTAAATATTCAGCCTGGAGCCCAGTTACAAGTGGAGTTCCGCAGGGATCAGTTCTGGGTCCTCTGCTGTTTGTAATTTTTATTAATGACTTAGATGAGGGAGTCGAAGGGTGGGTCAGTAAATTTGCAGATGATACGAAGATAGGTGGAGTTGTGGACAGTGAGGAGGGCTGTTGTCGGCTGCAGAGGGACTTAGATATGATGCAGAGCTGGGCTGAGGAGTGGCAGATGGAGTTCAACCCTGCCAAGTGTGAGGTTGTCCATTTTGGAAGAACAAATAAGAATGCGGAATACAGGGTTAATGGTAGGGTTCTTAGTCAGGTGGAGGAACAGAGGGATCTTGGGGTCTATGTACATAGATCTTTGAAGGTTGCCACTCAGGTGGATAGAGTTTGTAAGAAGGCCTATGGAGTATTATCATTCATTAGCAGAGGGATTGAATTCAAGAGTCGTGAAGTGATGTTGCAGCTGTACAGGACTTTGGTTAGGCCACAGTTGGAGTACTGTGTGCAGTTCTGGTCGCCTCACTTTAGGAAAGATGTGGAAGCTTTGGAGAGGGTGCAGAGAAGATTTACCAGGATGTTGCCTGGAATGGAGAGGAAGTCGTACGAGGATAGGTTGAGAGTTCTCGGCCTTTTCTCGTTGGAACGGCGAAGGATGAGGGGTGACTTGATAGAGGTTTATAAGATGATCAGAGGAATAGATAGAGTAGACAGTCAGAAACTTTTTCCCCGGGTACAACAGAGTGTTACAAGGGGACATAAATTTAAGGTGAAGGGTGAAAGGTATAGGGGAGATGTCAGGGGTGGGTTCTTTATCCAGAGAGTGGTGGGGGCATGGAATGCGCTGCCCGTGGGAGTGGTAGAGTCGGAATCATTGGCGACCTTTAAGCGGCATTTGGATAGGTACATGGATGGGTACTTAATCTAGGTTAGAAGTTCGGCACAACATCGTGGGCCGAAGGGCCTGTTCTGTGCTGTATTGTTCTATGTTCTATGTTCTATGTTCTAACACTGCTAACTGCTCTATCCAGCCACGTGTGTCCTACCATCCATAACAGAATTGAATTAAAAGGACAGTAACAGATATAAATGAAAATTACGCACTTTACTGCCAAGTTATTTGTTACAGAATGTCATTTAAATGAGTTAAATGTTGCTATTCAGGATTGGGGCTATGAATCATTCATTTAAAATTGATCTCGACATTATTTTTCAGCTACACATTTTGATGTAAAGGTTTGCAGGTGGTAAATGTATATATTTAACTCAAAATAATTTGAATAGAAATGTGCAAAACCTAATACAATACAACTTTTAAAATTCATCTTTCAAATATGTGTTTTGTTGGCAAGGCTGGGATTTGTTGACCATCTCTATTTCCTCTGGGAAGTTAGTGAAGGGCCTTTATTTAAACTGCTGAAAGCCTTCTGGTGAAATTGCTCTCACAGTTGTGTTGAGTTATGAACTCCAAAGTTTTGACTTTGTTGTTGCTGTGTCCCCAATGACAGGCTGCCTTTGATATGCAGATTCAATTGCCTTTACCCTACATATCCCAGGAGAAGTAACAGTAATGTCTGAAATTACATTCCTCTGAAATTTTCAGCATCACTGGAAGATCCAGCTTCCAAAGATTATCTCACTTTGTGGAATTTAAGCTCACTAAAGCTCTTTTAATCCCCTGCACATTGATGGCATTGTTAACAGATTGATGGAAATTATACCTCTTACAAGACATTATGGAAACTCCTAATGTAGTCAGTTCTTGGCATATTCTTGTCTTTCTAGTCATTCTGTAACAGGTAAGCTGAGAGTGAAAGCAATTGACCTCATAGTTGCATTTGACCAAATGTAGCATCAAGAAACCCAAGCAAAACTGCTATCAATGGAATCAGAGAAAATTCGCCACTGGTTGGAGTCATACCTCTCACGTAATAAGATGGCTGTGGTTGTTGGAAGTCAGTCATCTCAGCCCAGGGCATCTCTACAGGAGTTCCTCAAGAGTAGTCCTAGGCCCAACCATCTTCAGCTGCTTCATTAATGACCTTCATTCCATCATGAAGTCAGAAGTGGAGATGTTTGCCAGTGTGTGCACAATGTGCAGCAGCATTCACAACTCCTTGGATACTGATGCGGGCCATGTCTAAATGTAACATGAGCCAGACATTTTCCAGGCTTGGGCTGAAAAGTGACAAGTAACATTCACAGCACACAAATGCTAGGCAATGATGACCTCCAGATGGAGGCAATTTAACCATCACCCTTTGATATTTCATGGTACTACCATCACTGAATTCTACACTATCGACACCCTGAGGGCTCCATTGACCAGAAACTGAACTCAGCATATAAATGCAATGGCTACAAGAGTGAGTCAGAGACATGGAACCCTGCAGTTACTCACCCCTGATGCCCTAAAGGCTTCTCCACAAACATTCAGTTATTCCACCACCAATGCTCAGTAGCAGCAGTGTGTTCCATCAACAGTAAGCATTGCAGAAATTTACCACAGACCCTTAAGACAGCACCTTCCAAATGTATGACCACATCCATTTAGAAAGACAAGGGCAACAGATATGGGAACACCACTACCCACAAGTTCCTTTCCAAACCTCTCACCATCCTCACTTGGAAATAGATTGTGTTCCTTTACTGTCATTGTGTCAGAATCCTGGAATTCCCTTCCTAATGGCATTGAGGGTCTACCTACAGCACATAGACCGCAGAGGTTCAAGAAGGCAGCTCACTGCCACCTTCTCAAGGGTAAGTAAGCACTGACAGTAAATGCTGACCAAACCAGTGACGTCCATGTCCCACAAGTGAATTAAAAAGCCTCAGTTGTTTCAGTAGAAGTGCACCAAAAATACCACACACCTTTTAATTTTAGTGTAGCTTAGATTCAGAAAGTCACCAGATCCCTAAGAGTTATGTATATAATGCAAAATGAACAGAGATTTGAAAGACCTTCATTGTCTAATATTACCTGCTTCAATGCTGTTCTTGACAACTATAAAATCACCATGGGACTGCAAATTTTGCAGAACATTTTTCTGCTGCACTTGCTTGCTGAGTCTATTTGTCAAAAATTGATTGATGTTCTCTTGGCATTTTCTATCATCCTGAATGGTGCCCTTTGTGTTCTTGGCAAGTATTGTGGTGATCTTGATGACTTGACTGCAGGATGCTATGAATGATCTCAAGAAAATTTGAGGCTTGAAATCCACAGAAGATCCACTTTCCTGCTTTAACTTCAATGAAACAGCCATTGACAACCCCACTCACCCTTCAAAATATTTGAAAAGAACTGGCTGTTCTGAGTCACTGTAATTTAAGATTTTTGTTGAACTCTTTCAACTTATGTAATTAGAGTGAAACCTTTGTTTGCCTCTTTCAAAGTAAATGTTGAAATAGAGAAGGGTGGAGTTAGGTTGAGAGAATTCTCTTTTGAGGAGCTTAAACTTGATGCAGTCATGATCTTGCCATGTGATTACTGAGACATACTAATCTCTAACTGAAAGTGGGCCATGCCATTCAAATCCAGCTCATGGATCCATTGTGGTACAGGCTGTTTTTAAAAACTGATATTGGTCATCTTTGTGCGTGAATGATCATTATGCATTGATGAGGCAGCCACCAGGTCAGCTACATTTCATGCTCCCCATTCAATTTCTGTTGTCCAAATAGTAACCCCCATTTCTATGATTTGCACCGGGGCACAATCTTGATATATTTACTAATTCCTGCAGATTTCCAGAGGCATTGGCTTATATTATTCGACAAATTGATAATGGCTATCTAATGACTATTTTTGACTCTTTTCTGTAAATACTGTTTATATGAATCTTATTTCAGAATCAATTAACTTAGTAGAATATCATCAACATCATTTAAACTTGCTTGATTGCAGCTCATTTTAAATTTGCCCGAATCTTTTGCTGATGAGATTATCAACAAATTAACAAAACGTGTCAGATAGTGATAGTTATACTTTCAGTAAATAAAAGATGCTGGAAGATGTGATGAGTTTTTTTTAACATTAAACTGAACCATTCGTAAGTCACAAGTGACAGAAGTCCAACTGAATTGCACGATGGCTCAGTGGCTAACACTGGTGCCTCACAGTATCGCGCAACTGTCTGTGTGGACTTTGCACATTTTCCCTGCGTCTGTGTAGATTTCTCTCACAATTCAAAGATGTGCAGGTTAGGTGGATTAGCCATGATAAATTGCCCATAGTATCCAGGGATATGCAGGCTAGATGGGAAATGCAGGGTTACAGGTATAAGGATGATGGGTAGGAATGTTTTCCAGAGGATCGTTGTGAAGTCAATGGGCTGAATGGGCTGTTTCTGCAGAGTAGGGATTCTATGAATTCTTAGAGTTCTCTTGCCAACATTCAGCTTTTAGTCATATATGGCATACGGATAACAATGGGCACACACCAGCAATTCACAATCATTGTATTAATTATTTAGATGCATGCTTACAAGTAGAAGCCATATCATTCGTACAGGAGGCAAATTTAATTTTCTCTTCCATGTTAAAAGGTTCAATTTGCCCTCATTAGATGCACTAAATTTGAAGGCACCAAGCAGTTTTCCCATTTCTTGCCTTATTGCTGTGAGGCTTTAAGCTAGCATCAGCAATCTGGGATCAGGTTTCACTTCGCAAAAGCACTTAATTCTATTTAGCATCTCAAGTGAAATCAGAAACAGTGGATGGAACTACATTGTATCACTGACTTATTACTCTCAGAGGTCAACGCATCCAAAATTAAGATATCAGAGAACTAGAGATCAATGAATGAATTTCCCAGGCTCTTTGCAGGGCCACTTAGGAAAGAAACTAACGGGAGCAATTCTGTGTTAAATGCATTTCTTGTCAGTCAGTAAGTGAAGATGATGAATGGGAAGAGTTCAGCAACCCAGACTGTCACATTTAAAGAATGGCAAGAGGAATGTAGCTGTAGATAATGGGTGGAGATCTGAGGGAGTGAATGTTGTAACTAAAAATAAATGTATTCAGAAAAGAGTCAGCCCCATTGTCAATTGCCAAGCATTATTTCACATGTGAATTATTTTTTGATCTTCATATGTGGCAATTGCTTGCCCTTGCGTGGTGACATTACCAATAATGATCAGAGCATTGGCATTTCAGTTTCTTTTTGTAAATTCTGTATTAATGAATGATAAAGATAATGATGTAAAATGTAAAGTTGGAAGATCAGAACAGTATGCTTATAAATTATTTAAAAATAGACAAAACCGTGGCTGAGACACACATCTGAATGTTTTTCATTACCCTGTGGTAATCTTTCAAATTTCTTGCCAAGTTCTGAAGAAAATCATTAATGGGTATAAAAGTTTATTAGGAAGAGAAATGACAGGTTTTCTAAAAATAGGTTGTTAAATTAATATTGCTGTTGAACCTTATGATCTATGCGAGTGCTTATTGAACCTTTGATTCTGTAATCATGATTGTGATATTGATGAAGTGTAATTTTTCAAGTCTTAATGCTTTCAGAATCTGAAAAATGTCATAACGTGAGGCTGCCACTTCAATGAAAAATAATAAGCAGCAGCATTCTGCACTAATCGAACAACAGCAGAAAAGGCTGAATATATTTAATCTACTAACTGACCTTGTTTGGCATTGTTGGAATGCATGCGACTTTTCAATGTAATATATATAATCCTAACAGATCTCCCATTACATTACTCAGAGAAAAGAAAGAGTGAACATAATGTCTCTCTATAATTGCGGGCTGTATTTTAATCTGGGTTTGGGTACAGTTGGGGTTGGAGTAGTGTTAAAGCCAATGAATCTGATGGCATCTCAGGAAGCAACCTCCAAACTGCTGAGTGAATTGCATATGATTCTATGTACACAGTGTTCTCAGGAGAGGTGCACTGTCAATTTCCATATGCTAATCATCCAATTAGAGCCATGTTGCCACATTGTTTCAGATTAGTCTCTTAGCCTTCCTGAACCTTGCCAGTGAAACTAAGTCAAGTACGTGAGGGGATCGAGAGGATGAAGCAATTTCAGTCAAATATGGTAATAAATGTTTAGAAATTCACAGCAGTTTTTTTTAACCTGCTTATGCGAAGGATTTGTTTTGGTACATGTTCACAGCATTTAGACTTTACTGGCTGGGCCAGCATCTATTGTTCATCCCTAATTGTCCAGGGGAAAGCTGCTGGTAATCTGCCATCTTGTACTATTGCAGTCCAGTTTGTGTAAGTATGTCCCCAGTGCTATAGCTAGTGAGTTTGAGAATTTTGACCCAAAATTTTGAGAATTTTGACACTGAAGGAATGCTGATATGGGTTTAAGTCTAGATGGCTTTGAGGGGAACTTGCACGGTTCCCATGTGTCTGCTGCCCTTGTACTTTGAGATGTAGTTATTGTGGACTCAGAAGGTACTTGGTGAGACTTGGTGAATTTCTGCGTTGCATCTTTTAGATGGTACACACTGCCAATGAACATTGATGATGGCAGGGTGATGGTGAATGTTTATGGATGTGATGCTAATCAAGCAGGCTTCTTTGTCCTGAATGATGTTAAGCTTCTTGAGTTGGAGCTGCATTCACCTAAGCAGGTAGAGAGGTTTCCATCGCACTACTGACTTGTGCTTGGAGACAGTGACCAGGTTTTTGAGAGCCATGAAAAGAGATGCTTGCTGTAGGATTCCTGGCTTCTGAAGCCATGGCATTTATGCTGCTAGTGCAGATCAGTTTTTTGTCATTGGTGACCCCTAGGATGTTGATAATGGCGGACTCAGTGATGATAATACTATTGAATGTCAAGAGCAGCTGTTAGATTCTCTACTTGTTGTAGATGGCCATTGCCTAGCACTTGTGAGATGCAAAGTTATTGTCCAGATCTTGCTGCATTTGGACATGGACTTCTTCAGTATCTGAAGAGTCACAAGTGGTACTGAATATCGCAGTTATCAGGGAACATCTCCACAACTGATCGTCTTATGGAGAAATGGTTATTGATGAAACAGCTGAAGATGATTGGGCCTAAGACTCTAACTTTGTCATAGAATCCTCAAAATGTTCAAGCTAGCCATTCACCCCATCGAGTCACACTGACCCTTCAAAGAGCATCTCTCCCCATCCCTGTAACCCTGCATTTCCCATGGCTAACCCACCTAGCCTGCACATGCCTGTACATTATGGGCAACTTAACATGGCCAAAGCATCTAACCTGCACATCTTTGAACTGTGGTAAGAAACCAGAGCACCCAGAGGAAATCCACACAGACATAGGTAAAATGTCCAAACTCCACATAGACAGTCGCCCAAGGCTAGAATCGAACCAGGGTTCCTGATGCTGTGAGGCAGTGAGCCATCATGCTACTTCTGTTATCTGAGGAACTCCTGCAGAGATGTTCTGGAGCTGAGATGACTGACCTTCAATAACCACAACCATCTTCCTTCATGCCATGTATGATGCCAATTTATGGATGTTTTCCCACCAATTCCCATTGACATTTATTTGGCGAGAGCTCCTGAATTCCATGCTTAGAATTGGGGCTTTCCCATCAAGGGCAGTCACTCTCACCTCACTTCTCAAATTCAATGCTTCTCTCAATTTTTGCACGAAAGCTGCAATGCGCTTAGGAACTGAATGGCCCTGACAGGAGTCGAGCTGAGCTTCAGTGAGCAGATTATTGTGAAGCAAGTGCTGCTTGATAGCACTATTAGTGACAACTTGCACCACTTTACTGGCGATCACCAGTAGAGTAAAGGTGGTAATTGGTTGCATTGGAATTGTCCTGCTTTTGCTGTACAGGATATACCTGGGCCAATTTTCTACATTGTCGGGTAGTTGCCAATGTTACAATTGCACTGGACCGCTTGGCTCAGGTTGTGGTAAATTCTGGAGCATAGATTTTCAGTATTATTGCAGGAATGTTTTCTGGGTCATAGGCTTTACAGTATCCAGTGCTGACAGCTATTTGTTAATAATACAAGCAGTGAATTAAGTTGGCTGAAGACTCGCATCCGTGATGCTGGCCACTTCTGGAGAAGGCTGAATCATCCACTCGGCACTTCTGGCTGAAAATTATAGTGAATGCTATCAGCATCATCTTTGGCAGTAATGTAGTGGGCTCAACATCATTGAGGATGGGCATATTTATGGAGCTTCTTTCTGCAGTGAGCTGCATAATTTTCCATTTCCATTCATGACTGGATGTGGCAGGACAGCAGAGTTTAGATCTGATCCATTGGTTGTGAAATCATTTAGCCCTAGCCATTACCTCTGTCTAATACCAAGGGAAATAGATTTAAGACAAAAGGTGGAAGGCTAAGAGCAGAGTTGAAGATTTATTTTTCATTCAGAGGGTAGTATTGAGTCAGAAACTCTCATAACATTTAAGCAATTTTTAGATATGGGCTATGGGCCAAAATCTGAAAATTTCAGATTAATGTAATCAGATCTTTGTTGACCAGCACGGATGTAATGGGCCATAAAGCCTCCTTGTGTGTTGTAAATGTCTATGACTCTATGATCACCTGCTGCTAATGCCATGGCAGTAGGTTAGTTTTGTAGCATCACCAGTTTGACACCATATTTTTAGATGTCCCTAATGCTACTCCTGACATCCCTCCTGCACTCTTCGTTGAAATAGAGTTGAATGTTTGATGGTATTGACGGAGTGAGGGATATATCAGGAGAAAGTGAGGACTGCCAATGCTGGAGATCAGTATCAAAAAGTGTAGTGCTGGAAAAGCACAACCGGTCAGGCAGCATCCAAGGAGCAGGAAAGTAGATGTTTTGAGGGATATATCCATCTATGAAGTTGGAGATTGTGTTGGAGTATGATTCTGCTGCTGCTTACGGCCCACACTGCCAAATGGATGCTCTGTTTAGAGCTACTAAATCTGTTCAAAGTCTATCCCATTTTGTTAATAGTGTTATACAATCTGAGGGAGAGTACTCTCAATGTGAATATGGGACTTTGTCTCCATAAGGATTGTGTGCAGGTCACTCTTACCAATACTGACATGAACTGCATTTGCTATAGACAGATTGATGGGGATGAGGTCAAGTATGTTTTTCCCTCTTGTTGTTTCTCCCACCACCTATTGAAGATGCAATCTAGCATCAATACCCTTTAGGACTCGACCAGCTCGGTCAGTGATGGTGCTGCCGAGTTACACATTGTGATGGACTTTGAAGTCCCTCACCTAAACAGCATTCTGAGCTCTTGCCAACCTCAGTGCTTCCTCCAGGTGGTGTTCAATATGTTGTAGTGTTGATTCATTAGCTGAGGGTGGGCAGTACATGGTAATCAACAGGCGGTTTCCTTATCCATGTTTGATCTAGTATCACGAGGTCTTGAATCAATGTTGAAGACTCGCAGGGTGACTTCCTTCTCAATGCTGCCATCTACTGTTCTATGAGTGGGACAGGACATAGCCAGTGACGGTGATAGTGTTGTCTGAGACATCATCTGGAAGGTATGATTCCATGAATGTAACTATATCAGGCTGTTGTTTGACTCATCTATGAGACAGCTCTTTCAATGTTGGCATTAGCCCCCAAATATTAATAAGGAAAGATAAAATAGAAATTGCTAGAAAAACTCAGTAGATCTGGCTGCATGTCTGGAGAGAAAGCAGAGTTAACATTTTGGGTCCAGTGACCTTCTTTCTGTTCAGAGATGCAGCCAGACCTGTTGAGTTTTTCCAGCAGTTGCTGATCTTGCTTCTGTTTTCCAGCATCCAGTTCTTTGGAGTATTTTTGTTTTGTAAGGAGGACCTTGCAGGTTGACAGGGTTGAGTTTGCCATTGTCATTGGCAGTGGTGAAGTTGATGTCAGGTTTCCGTCGTTATTTTTGAGACTTTTCAATGATTAGATACAACTGATGGCTTGTTGGACCATTTCATAGGCCGATTAGAATCAACCCTGTCATTGTTGGTTGGGAGTTACATGTAAGCCAGGCTGCATAAATTCAGCAGATTTCCTTCCCTAAAAGACATCAGTGAACTAAATGTTTTTTTATTACAATTAACAATGGCTTTCTGGTCATTGTTAGATTTTTAAATCCAGATATTTGTGCTCGAACTTCACTTTACAGGCTGCTGTTCAAGCCACACGTAGAATACAGGCTATTGTTTGGATCTCCATATTCACAAAAGCGTATCTTCATTTTGGAGGCAGTTCAAAATAGATTTTCTTCAGCTGATTTCTGAGATGAAGGAGTTGACTTATCAAGGACAGCTAGACAAGATAGGCTTTTATTCATTTGAGTTTGCGAGATTGAGAAGTGTCCTTATTGAATGATACAAGATCCTGAAGGGGCTAAAGATAGGGTGGGTATGGAGAAGATGTTTCCATTAATGGAGTCATCTCAAACTAGGGGATCATAGTAACAGAATATGGAGAATTTCACTTAAAACTGAGCTGTGAATGAACTCTTCTCCCAGAGGTTTGTGAATGTCTGGAATTCTCTACCCCAGAGAGTTGTGGAAGCTGGATCACTGATAGTATTTAAACAAATAGCAGATAGATTTTCAAAATATTGAGGAGTGGAGGGTTAGAAGGAGCTGCCCATGAAAGAAGAGTTGAGAACTTGGGCAGATCAGCCATGACCTTATTGAATCCTAGAACTGGCTTGAAGGGCCTATTCCTGCTTTTGATTCTATGTTCCCAGAGCATTGGCTGGGTGTCTGGAGAAGAATCATAATGGACTGGAAATATTAACTATTGCTATCTCCCCAGGAAATGCTAGACTTGCTGTGTATCTTGAACATTCTCTCTGTTTGTTTCTGGATTATTTGTCCAGATCTATTAGCAATAGCGCAATACATTACATTTATAGAGCTTGTATATTTGTGCTACTTTACAAAAATCACAGGTTACTTTTACACTTTGGAGGTTTGCTGTTCCATAGAAGGATGGATGCTCATTACACTGCTTTAGACTGGACATCACAAAAAGATCAAGGTGACCAACAGCGCTCTGCTGTGTATAGGCCTGTAGCTGCATTGCAGAGAGCAGAGTGGATCAGAGGGACAGTCCCCAGGAAGTATTATCCACAGAACAATGGCCACAGTGTACAAACAAGCACCAGGCCTCATGTGGCTTCAGGATATTATAATACATGACAAAAGACAATTACAGCATCCTTGAAGAAAACTTGCTCTTTGCTGGACCTCATAACCATGCAATACCAAAATCATCACTGCCCTCAAATATTTTGCCTCCTGAGTTTTCCAGGGGCTCTGCCAGATAACAAGTGGGAGTCTCCTGCTCACTTGCCTATTAGTCCATTAAAAAAGTGACTGAGGAGCCAATAATTGCTCAGTTTTGCCAGTCATGGTGCCAGTCAGTCAAAATGAGTGAGTGGCTTATGTGGTGCAAGCTGGCTTCCCAGACGTGCAGTGCACAGCATTTGGAGCACCCAGAAGTATTTGTCAACTCCAAGCTCTTCAACATCTTAAAACTGCAGTTGGTGTGCAGCCTCTAAATTCCCTAGCAACTGCCATCATGCTTTCATCCTGCAGCTTTGCAAATTTCCTGATCTCTGAGCCTGGAATCAGACTTCAAGCTGTCTCCTCATCTGTCTGGGAACCTGAAGTGTAGTGATCTGGTGTTTGAGATGACATAACTGGACCTCAGTGTTCAAGTTTCTTTACAAGTATCATCAGTGTAGTTGCAATGAGTATAGTTAAATTTATTAAGGCCCCAGTTACAAATGATTTTTCAGGTCTGCTAGTGCTTTGCCAGTTACAAATAGGCCCCAAGCCTGCTATGCTCATGGAGCTGGCTTCCTCGTGACTTTCTGCAGTTGCCACCAGAGGTTCACTCCCCACAAAGGGACTGCAGCAGGAAAAGTTAACAGCACTATTTGAAGATGAGTTGGAGATTTACTGCCAGTTGGAGGGGCCTATCTGTTTGACTCCTGAATTTTTAATTTTAACTAATCTCTGTGAAGGTGCCTCTATGTTGAGGTAGTTTCTTGATTCTCCAAGTGCCTGAGGAATGCCCCTTCAATTCCTGATGGGACTGCTGAGGTGCCACTGCTACTTGGGAGCCTGCCTAACCTTCTTCATTGGCAACTAATTTGGAGGTCATCACTCCAACTAACACTCCCAAGGCCACTTTTTCATCAAGTGAATGTTGTAAGTGTATCTTGCCTTTAAGAGAGTTCACTTTTGAAGGGCACCATATGTTGTGTGTATAATATTGAAATTCTACCTGACCATCAGACATCTAGGTCTACAAACCAGAAACACAGACACACACACAGAGACACATGCACAGACACACACAGAAAATTCGGCTGGTTTACAGTGATGTCGACTTCATAGTCAATTGTGTTTTACTGTTTTAAAGAAGGTAACTTACAGATTTAATCAATCCCTGGCGAGCAATTGGTTATCAGTTATTGTTAACATGACAGTGTGGACACAGGGCCCCTATTTGAGCCTGACAGTCAGATCCCAAAGCCTGTGTTAAATTCAGCCCAATAAAGCAGGAAAGCAAGATAAATCTTCATAAACATTGGTTTGGACTCCACTGGAATATTGTATGAAAGCCAGAGCACTGCACTTTCGAAAGGGTGTGAAGGATTTAGAGGGTAGTGTATACTTTCTCACTTCTTCTGAGTCATGACTCTAAATCTTAATTGCTTTCTAATTTCTCGAAATCCTTCCTGAGTTTTTCTAATGGCATAGAGCCTTCCAACTGTTCCTGATTTCTTCCCTGCAGGACAACTGCTAGTATGGAGTTTGCCCTCCGTCTCTCTAACAACCTCTGTCCACAGAACTGCTTTTCAGTGATTTCCTGCATAACCTGTGATAAAAATCTTGCATTTTTGCAACACAGAGTGTTGCTAATGATTCTGGGAATTCTTTCTATCCTTGAATGTCACCATTTTCACAAATTGCTGGCTTTTTATACAAAGAATGTTCACAAAAAGACAGAAAAAGACTGGACCTAACCCATAGCTTCTAACACTCAGGTGGTTTTCCCCTACTTCCCAGTCATATTACCTTTCATTCTTTCCTTTTGTGTACTTTGCAATCCCCCAGCCTCTCTAACTTCCTACTCTTCTACCACCTTCCCAGGCTGGAATCCCCTTGAATAAGCTTATAGCTACTCTCTAGTGTCTCTCTTGGCTTTCTACTAAAGACCCATCAAGAATCTCATCAATGTCTTTTTACATACATTAATTATCCGCTTTCCCTCTCTTGGTAAATAATTCAGATTGCTTGCTTAATGCTATGCCATTTCCATTTCACTCACTTTCTCCCATTTCATTCACTCTTACCTCTCATTTAGTCTACCAACAATGGAGGGTGATGAAATCACAGTGGAAGTAGAATATGTGCTGGAAGCCAAAGACTCCCCACTGAAATAAAGCACAGCTTATCAAAGATTGGATGCTTGACCAGGAATTTGAAAACACAGAAGCGGTAGAGGGTTAAAGAGGTGTTGGAGAGGTAAAACAGAATGTTCGGAAGGGTACACATGCAAGTTACTGCAGTTTGCCGGTGGTGTTCTGAAGTAAGTAAAATATCAAAGGAGAGCAGAAGGATGAGTCAGGATGTTTAGAGAAACAGATTAGCAACCTTCATTGTCTGTTCTTAAAGATCTAAATGAAGTTCTAAACTTGACAAAGGGCAGCTATTGTGAATTCTAGATGAAAATCATCGCCATGTTTTTTTCTAGCCTTGAGGTTTTCTATTTTAATCAAAAGTTAACTGTTGGTTCACTAACTACACTTCTGAAGCAGCACAGTAGAAACAAATCGACCATATTATAAAGTCTGCATAGACAACATTGAGTTCATAACCGGACTTTTGCCAGTCCTAATGTCTCTTAAAGCTTCACGTGTGTAACTATCACGTCAATCAATTGCCTTGTTTTTATTCTATGTTTTATTTCTTTTTTTTGAAAGAGCAATGATTAAGACATTTTGAATTTTGAGTAAAGCTTTTTTTTAGATATTGCCTGGCTGACCATTGTAAAATGATGAACTCTGAAACACTGTCACATCAAATCACTTCATTATTTCCCTGTGTTAGATTTACAAACTGTTGAATCACAAGTTAAGACCTAAAAAGTGAAATGTAAGCTTTTTCATGCAATTTATGCTTTTTTTTGGATGCTGGGTGAATTGCAATTGTAGGATTTTAAACTGTGATTGAATCCTCTTTCCATTTATAATTGCAGCAGCTGAATTACAAGAGGGTTTGGGATTTCAAATCCATTTCAATTGAATTTGGTTAATATGATTTTAATGGACCCCAGAAATTTGATTCTATTACCTTGTTTTGTGTTGCTTTCAGTTTTATCTTATTTTCATAAAAATAATTTGATGATTTATTAAGATTGCGGTTTTAACATATTACTGATTTTACTGTTGTGACTCAGTCTGCTGGGCATGATTATGCTTTCAATAGAAAGTTGAATTGGGGTAAGGTGTTAAGTAAACTTGAGCCTGATGTCCTCCATTTCCTGTGCTGGGCGACTGGGCAAAAAATGACCTCCTTGATATCCTGTCCTGTTGCTCTTGTGTAATCTGTTGAGCTGTTTGTGAATTCCACTGTGATACAGCTTGAAAATTCTGTTTCATTTCTGAAAGCACCTCTACCCATTTCTCACGGCCTGTCATTGACGTTGAGAACACCCCCTTGCATTGTTCTTGGAGTCTGAAACAATGAGAAAAAAGAGAACCAGTGGAAGTTCAAAGAGAAAAGTTAACCAATGTTCAAGTTAAGCAGCTTGGAATTAGAATTACATGTGGCCAAACTCAAATCCTATGAGACAGACAACTGGAGGGATTCATTTTTCACTTGGTTTTAATGTTTTTGCAAATCAAATGAAACACTAACAGACTTATTTTGGATCTTTTCTTGAAACCGTTTTGAACTGTTATCGTTTCTCCAGCTAATATCCATATATTTCCTCCGAATGTATCTATTGCCCGTTTCTCATCACCCTGTGATGGTGGGGGTGGTCCTACTTCCTGGAACATTGCGAATCATTCATGTTATTTAAATGATTAAACTGTTGCATAAACATTGAGTGCAGCACCACTTACATGGTCACAGACAGAACTGGGCAGATTTCCTTCAGCTTACAATGGTGACTAACTTCAAAACTTCTTCACTGACAGTAAGGCACTTTGAGACACACTGTGGTCATGAAAAGTGCTATGTAAATGCAAATCTTTCTTCCTTCTTGAGAATTGTATTGACCACACAACTAATAGAATATCGGTGACAGCTCTGCTTAGAGTGGAGTACAGTTTTCAGAATAGATTCCTTATGAAAATTTCCAGGGCCTGCACATTCTATGGAATGTGATATTATGTACTATACTGTGTTCTGATATGCTGCCCTGCTCTCCTTTCATGTGTACTGTTCCTTCTGCTTTCATCCTCAACTATAATTGCATGTCTGTGGGGACTCCTGTAGTTGGCACACTGAATCTCTTACTGTGGCTGCAGGGAAGAAATTTTGACAGGCTGTCAGGTGTAAGTACCACTCAAATCCAGCTGCATGGCAACAACTATCACTTTAAAAGCTCTACTGTAACTCCATTTAAAAACATTGCCAGATTTCAGATCTCCAAAGTGAACCACATTCACCTGTATGAGCTCAAACTTGCTACAGGTATGATTTAATACATAGCAATTGTTTGTGCAAAAGGATTACAAATTATGAAACCATTATCTTTGCTGCTTAATTTGATATAGTTCATGTCTAAATAGCTCAAAAAGCATTGGAAGCCTGTTCCTGGAACTGCTTTCCTAACAGCACTGTTCATACCCCAAAGATTGCAGTGGTTCAAGCAGGCAGCTCACCACCACCTTCTCAAGGGCAGTTAGGGATGAGCAGAAACTGCTGGCTGAGCTAATGACATCCACGTTCCCTAAATGAATTCATAAAATAAATGCATTAAAGACAGATTGGGCTAGGAATCTCAACACCTCTATTCTACTGCAGAAATCTAATGGAACTACATCCCACCAAGAAACCAGTGCACAAAATTGCATAAGAGCTGATTTACCATTTGACGCTTATCGAAAACAAAGCAAACTTGAGTTCAGCATCGCAGAACCTGCAGTATGACTCTGTAATTACAGAACCTGCAATGTAACTCCCTGTAATTATCGAACCTGTAACGTAACTCCCTGCAATTACATAACCTGCAATGTTACTCCCTGTAATTACAGAACCTGCAATGTGACTCCCTGTAATTATCGAACCTGTAACGTAACTCCCTGCAATTACATAACCTGCAATGTTACTCCCTGTAATTACAGAACCTGCAATGTGACTCCCTGTAATTACTGAACCTGTAATGTAACTCCCTGCAATTACATAACCTGCAATGTTACTCCCTGTAATTACAGAACCTGCAATTTAGCTCTTTTTAATTATAGAACTTCCAATGTGACTCCCTGTAATTACAAAACCTGCAATTTAACTCCTTTTAATTATCGAACCTGTAATGTGACTCCCTGAAATTACAGAGCCTGTAATGTAACACTTCTGCAATGACATAACCTGCAATTTTACTCCCCGTAAATACAGAACCTGTAATGTGACTCCCTGTAATTACAGAACATGTAAAGATTTTACTTCCTACAATTACAGAACCTGTAATGTAAATCCCCGCAATTACATAACCTCCAATGTGACTCCCTGTAAATACATAACCTGCAATGTGATCCTGTGTAATTACAGAACCTGCAATGTGACTCCCTGTAATTACAGAACCTCCAATGTAACTCCCTGTATTTACAGAACCTGCAATGTGACTTCCTGTAATTGCAGATCCTGCAATGTGACTCTGTGTAATTACAGATCCTGCAATGTTACTCCCTGTAATTACAGATCCTGCAATGTGACTCTGTGTAATTACAGATCCTGCAATGTGACTCTATGTAATTACAGATCCTGCAATGTGACTCCCTATAATTACATAACCTCCAATGTGACTCCCTGTAATTACAGAACCTGCAATGTGACTCCCTGTAATTACATATCCTACAATGTAACTCCCTGTATTTACAGATCCTGCAATGTGACTCCCTGTAATTACTGATCCTGCAATGTGACTTGCTGCAATTACAGAACCTGCAATGTTACTCCCTGTAATTACAGAACCCGCAATGTCACTCGCTATATTTACAGAACCTGCAATGTGACTCCCTATAATTACAAAACCTCCAATGTGATTCTGTGTAATTACAGATCCTGCAATGTGACTTCCTGTAATTACATATCCTGCAATGTGACTCGCTATAATTACAGAACCTCCAATATGATTCCCTGTAATTACAGAACCCGCAATGTCACTCCCTGTAACTACAGAATCTTCAATGTGACTCCCTGTAATTACAGAACCCACAATGTCACTCCCTGTAATTACAGAGCCTACAATGTTACTCCCTGAAATTACAGAACCTGCAATGTGACTTGCTGTAATTACAGAACCTCCATATAACTCCCTGTAATTACAGAACCCGCAATGTCACTCCTTGTAATTACAGAACCCGCAATGTCAATCCCTGTAATTACATAACCTCCAATGTCACTCCCTGTAATAATAGAACCTGCAGTGTGACTCCCTGTAATTACAGATCCTATAATGTAACTCCCTGTATTTGCAGAACCTGCAATGTGACTTTTTGTAATTACAGATCCTGCAATGTGACTCCCTGTAATTACAGATCCTGCAATGTCACTCCCTGTAATTACAGAACCCGCAATGTCACTCCCTGTAATTACATAACCTCCAATGTGACTCCCTGTAATTACAGAACCCGCAATGTCACTCCCTGTAATTACATAACCGCCAATGTCACTCCCTGTAATTACATAACCTCCAATGTCACTCCCTGTAATTACAGATCCTGCAATGTGACTCCCTGTAATTACATAACCTCCAATGTCACTCCCTGTAATTACAGATCCTGCAATGTCACTCCCTGTAATTACATAACCTCCAATGTTACTCCCTGTAATTACAGAACCTGCAGTGTGACTCTTTAGGAACAAAGGCATGAAAGATTATTCTGAGGGATGAGAAAATGATAGTCACATTGAAATAATATTTTGTATGTATTTTCACAGCTGTTATACATCACAAGTTATACATCAGAAAGGGTGGGTAATCAGGGAGGCTGATAAGGGTTTTGAACTTTAGATAATTAGCATAAACAGAGAAAACATTAATGAAACGTAAGTGACTAAAATCTGACAAGTCCCCAGGATCTGATGATGGCCTATATCTTAGAGCTATAAACAAAATAGTTGCAGATATAATGATTATAGTTTCCGAAATACTCTAGATTCTAAAACAATCTGAGTAAATTAGAATGAAACAAATGAAAACTGCTATTCAAGACAGGAGGAAGGGGAAAGTAGGGACCACAGGCGAGTTAGTATACCAGTAGTCATCAGGAAAATGCTGAAAATTATTATTTAAAGAAAAGTCTTAACACTGCACTTAGAAAACCAT
The DNA here is from genome assembly GCF_037043375.1 of Chiloscyllium plagiosum. Lineage (NCBI taxonomy): Eukaryota > Metazoa > Chordata > Chondrichthyes > Orectolobiformes > Hemiscylliidae > Chiloscyllium > Chiloscyllium plagiosum. Next base: position 87,035,555 of record NW_028270144.1, read on the forward strand.
AGTATGATCAGAAAATGTCAATATGTTGTGAATCTTTGGAATTGTCTACTCCAGATGTTGTGAATACTCTATCAGTGAATATATTTAAGGTTGCAACAGATAGATTTTTGGTCTCTCAGAAAGTGAAGTGATATGGGGAGTGGACAGCGTAGTGGAGTTGAGGCTAATGATCCATCATGGCCTTGTTGAATGATGGAACAGGCTTGAGAGGCCATATGGTTGACTTTTGATGTCATTTCTTATGTCCTCAAAATGAATGAAGCCTTCAAGTCAGGAAAGAAGACAATGAACAGAAAAAAAGGATAACAATAGAATGGATATTAATCTCTCCACGTCCACTCCTCCCCATCACATACACACATGAACTTGGGAACAGTAATAGGCATTTAGCCTCTTGGGTCCCACAAGGATTGAAGTGGTAGAGAGGTTAAAATTTTAAAATTGCTAAGTGTGATCCTAGCATACGGTAGGCAAATCTGCCATCATTTTCACAGCAATGGGATATGTAATGTACCTGTATCCCATCAAGAGAAGCAGCTACAGTGAAAAGAGGTTCTATGCTTCAACAGAGTTCTTGCCTGAACTTTCTCTCTGAAACCTCTCCTGCCTGTAAGAACCTGTGTTTGAATTTACCTTTTGCCAAGGGGTGCGTTTATGGGATGTTGCAAGGATAGGAACAGCTCCTTCAATAAGTTGCGATACAGATGGTTGGGTTATCAAATAAGTTAAATTATTCTAAATTCTGGTTCCTTTTGTTCATGCTTCATCTGTAGTATTTAAATAAATTCTGTTTTGTTTAAAGCTCAATGGTTTGACCAGGTGCATCACTCCTGGAATATCCACCATACATCTGCTTAAAAAAATTAAAAACGTTAGGGTCTGGGCTCCCTTCATAAAACATTTTAAGAGCGTCTGATCTGGTCTATAACAGATTGGTGGTCTGGCCTGGAGCCCCAGAGACATGTATTGGCCCTTCTCTGAATGAGGTAAAAACAATGACTGCAGATGCTGGAAACCAGATTCTGGTCAGTGGTGCTGGAAGAGCACAGCAATTCAGGCAGCATCCAACGATCAGCGAAATCGATGTTTCGGGCAAGGGCTTTTGCCCGAAACGTCGATTTCGCTGCTCATTGGATGCTGCTTGAACTGCTGTGCTCTTCCAGCACCACTGATCCCTTCTCTGAATGAAGCAGTATTCCCAGAGGGACCAATATCCAACGTTTTTACACGTGCAATGTGAAGGGGGTGAGTGAATGAACTTCCTCACTGCAGACGGTGGATAGGATATTAAGAAAATGGATGCTTTTGAACTCTCTGTAAGAGGAAAAATATCTGGAAAGACTCCTTCAGATCATTAATGTTCCTGAGACTGTTGCTACTTAAGATAATCTTCCAATTGTCTTTGCCAAAAAGTGACAACTTTTCCTGCAGTATGTTGGTCACCGCAATTGCATTCAGGTTCCCTCCTTCCACATTTTTTGCTATCCATTTTAGTGTCTTAACTGAACTCCAGCATGCTTCACTCTGCCTGCTTTCAGTAACAACTATAATAGTGAGTCATTTCCAGATGCTTGGAAAATGAGGATGAGCTTTAGTTGGGTAGGAACATGCTTTTACAATTCCTTCAACATACTCACTTTCCAAGTGCCACCCGAGGGAGAACAATAAATAGTGTCACTTTTAATATGAATAATTTTTCTGAGAAATTATAGCCTAGAAATTCCTTGAGGATTTCACAATATCCCTCAGTGGAGAGTTCATGGAACCAGAGAGCTGTATATAAAACATTATTTTCAGCGAGGACAATGCTGAACACCTGTTACGAGGCTGGAAGTGGGAGAGTGGGAGGACCTTGTTCATTTTGCAAATTACCACTAAGGGCAAAGAAAAGATTGAAAAAAGAAACTTTAAAAATGTTTTCAGCTTTTGATTATATTGTTTGCATCAAAAGTTTATTTTTTTAAAAAGTGCAAGCAAAACAACCTCTTCTGTTTTAATAATTCTTTTACAGTCCAAAGAATATGCTAGTTATTAAATTGCAGAGTCGCAAAGTCATTCAGTACAAAAACAACCTCTTCAGTCCAAGGCATCCATGCTGACCAGATATCATAAATTGCACTAGTTCCATTTGCCTAGCTTTGGTCCATATCCCTCTTAACGTTTCCTATTTATGTATCTGTCCAAGTGTCTTTTAAATGTTGTAATCACCTCTACCACTTCCTCTGCCAGGTCATTTTATACACACACCCTCTGTGTGCAAAGGTCCCTTCTGAATGTTTCCCATCTTATCTTAAATGTATGCTCTCTAGTTTTGACCTCCCCTGCCTTGGAAAAAGACCATGACTACTCACCTCCATTATGTCCCTCATGATTTATCAACCTTTACAAAGTCACCCCTCAGCCTCTAATGCTCCAGATAATTAAAAAAACGCCCCAGCCTATTCAGTATATCCTTATAAGTCATGGCAACACCCTTGTAAATTTTTTCTGTACCCTTTCTGCTTTAACCACGTGCTTCCTATAGCAGGGTGACCAGAATTGTACGCCGTATTCTAAAAGTGGTCTCACCAATGTCTTCTATTGCTGCAGCATGACTTCCCAACTCCTTTATGTAATGCTCTGACTGATGAAGGCAGGCATGACGAATCCTTCTCACTACCCTGTCTACTTGTCATGCCACTTTCGAGGAACTATGAACCTACATCCCCAGGTCCATCTGTCTAACAAAAGCCCCTAGGGTCCTACCATTAAATGTAAAGTCCTGCCCTGGTTGACCTTACCAAAATATAACACCTCATATTTATCTAAATTAAACTTCATTGGTCAATTGATCTATCTGATCAAGTTCCCATTGTACTCTTAAATAGCTTCCTTCACAGTCCACTACAGCACCAATTTTGATATCATCACAAGTGTAATATAACTAATTTCAGGAAGACTTTTATATATTTTTCCAGAAGATTAAATCGCAAGGCTTTCAACAAACAGGCTTGGCTTTATTTAGCACTGTTAACAGCTACAGGTTATCCAAAAATTCCTTCCAGCCAATGAAGCAGATTTAAAGTATAGTCACTGTAAGAAGTGGAGCAATCAATGTATACGTGCAAGGCAAACTCCTACTAACAGCAATTGTAGATAAATCTGTTTTGTAATGTTGATTGACGGGTCTATATTATCCAGGATATTGCAAATAAGTATCCAGCACATCATAATGTTCTAGGATTGGTTGCACCAAGTTGAGAGTTCAGAAGGAGCCTCAATTTAACATCTCATCTGAAAGATAGCTTCTTCAATAGTGCAGCACTCTCCCAGCACTACTCTGGAATAGTAGTCCTGTGTTTCTTGTGTGCAAGTACCACAGTATTTGGATTCAGAGGCAAGATTGCCACCAACTGAGGCAAGGCTGCCACTCCTATCAGATTGTACACAGATGCCAGCATTTTCACATCACTCTGCCACAGAATTCATAATGTTCTGGAAACTGACAAATTGAGACAGTTATTAGTCACTTGCTATAGTTTAACCACTTTCTATTTTTCTGGGAAGGGACTCAATATTGTCTGACAGCTAGTTGCTCTTCTACTCATAGCATTATGTGAGGCAATGCTTGCAGTGCCACAACACAATTTATTAGCTTTGATCATGACGAATGTCACTTGTGGCCAAGGACAGAGTTGCTGCAGTCATAGCTGCATTGCTTACTTCCTGCAACCTGGTAATGGTAATTTTTTTTCTCTCTGTTAATTTGCAAGTTATGGCTCACCCCAAGCAAACTGAAAATTTTATTTGCTAGATAAGCATATATAAGGATACAATATCAGAGGCAGCTAACAAATAAGACATTGACTCATTGCAATGCTGCGAAGACCTCTTTACACAAAAATTAATCATTGCTTAAGCTGTGGTGTCTGCTGTGATGCTTGTAGAAGGAACAGTGGTGCAGATTTGAAAAAGAAATCCAGTTTTCTTGTGGACTACCCATTGTGGAACTGACTAATTGAGGAATCAAGTACAATCTTTAGTTTGTGCCGGGATCACATTAGCAGAAACAATGATTTTTCTTCTAACATCACCTCAGAAATGTCTCAAAGACACTTCCTTTGCCTGTTCCTCATTTTAAAACTGGCTTTTAATGCATCTGGTGACAGTAGTCAGATTGCATATATATGTTGAATATATATGTTGCATATATATGTTGAAACCTGATTTACACTTCACCCCCAATTCAACCCCACTATTCCTTTGTCCTATCAAATTGGGTGTTTAAAATATAGTCTATGATAAGCCATAATTTACTGCACCTAAACATTGGGATCATAAGCCATTGTTCTTACCCTATTACAAACTTCATCACCCTTCATACTGAACTGTCTCTTGCTCCAGGAGATTGCAGTAACTTTTTTGACTCTTGAATTATTGGCCCTCCACATTCTGTACATCACAAAGATGGCCTGCCTATATCAGTATAAGATAACTTACCTCCATCAATACCTCTATCATCCATCCCTTTCAGATTGAAGAGTGTAATAGCCAGCTGGCTTCAAGTGTCTGTTTCAGCCTTCCCAAAATTATTCTGCTCCTCACCCATCCGACACTAAACAGGCATAACCAAGGCAGATGGAATTCAAATAGAAAGTGTTGTGGACCTGGTCAGACCCCCCAATCTGCTATGGACCAGGCCAGACCCCCTCAAAATGTTTAAAGAAGGTAACCCAGACCCAAACATTTTTTTTCAGCTGATGTAGAATGGATATTTCAGAAGTGATGCAGCTGGTCAAACCACACAGATTTGAACAAAACAGAATTTATTTAACCACTACGGGTGAAGCACAAAGAAAACAGAATTTAGAATAACTTATTTAACAATCCAACCAATCTACTGCAACTTAACTAAGGAGCTGTTCCAATTTCTACAAGACCCAAAAGCACTTCCCTTGGCAAAAGGTATATTCAAACACAGGTTCTTACAAGCATGAGAGATTTCAGAGAGAAAGTTCAGGCAAAACCTCGGTTGAAGCATGGAATCTTGTTCACTGTAGCTGCTTTTCTAGGTCCCCAGCAGTTTTTGACTGCTTGCTAAAACAGATCAAATTAGAAAAAAGCTGAACTGGGAGAACTGGCCACTCCTCTTTCATAGTACAACTATGTTGAAAAAATCTAAAGGCCTCCTCTGATTGTTGACTGAGACAGTGTCTGTTAGCCATTTCAGCACCACTGACTTCACAACCTCCCTTGAAAAAAACCAAGGACTACATAACCTTGTTAAAGGGGCAGCATCATTACAAAAGTAAGCAGCTACCCAACTTGGAACTGGAACTGGAAAGATCAGACATTTGTTTTTTTCTTTAAGAAGCTAGGAATTGTGGTACCACAGTGAAATTTGAGGGTCCATATACAGAAATTACTGAAAATTAGTAGGCAATTAGAAAAGAAATCATTGAAAAGGCTGATAGAATAATAAAATGATGGCCTTGACCTCAGATTGAAAAAAGGTGGAAGTTGAGCTACTGTTGAATTAAGCACCAGTTTAATCAATTTTACAGTAAAGTGCACACAGCACAGTGCAATTCAGAAGGAATTTAATGACATGGATTGAGCACTGCACAGATTTACCAGAAAGGATTAAATTATGAGGGCAAGTTATATTAACTAGGAATACTGTTTTTAATGCAGACAATGAAGGTCTCGTCCACTGTCTGAAGTGTTGGTGAGACTTCTGCTTTGCCTCCTTTGATGAAGACTCACCAAATTAAGTGCCTTTCAGGCACCATGTAGCCAACAGTGGGTCTTGTCCATGATAACGAACCCAAGGGAAAGAAATTGCACCTCCTGAGAGCAGCTGGTCATTTGGAAACTGGCAGCTGTCCATTGTAGACAGTGCTATCAGGAGCAGTGCTAACTGTCAGCCCGACACCCAGGGAGAGACCAAAGGTCACTGAGGGGCTTTGACCACAGAGGGGTGAGGGTGGGAGAGGATCTCAGTGGGCCCTCTCCTTCATGATTCTGAGTCATTTGAAGTAATACTGAGTATCCCCACCTTAGTGCCTTCCAGGAGTCAAAACCAGTAAAACTGTTAAATGAGATATATTGGTCAAATCATACACTTCAAAATGGAAGTGTATTTTCCAATATGTTCATTTCAAAGTTTTACTGCTTTTGCTTACATTGTCTTTCCCAATGGGTCAAGCAAAATTATGTGGTGAGTGTCCTGCTTGCTTTCCAATGCATACCAGCCATAGAAGGCTGAGGCCCTTACTGGACATTAATTCCCCTTTTAAGGGCACAAATTGCAAGCAGAATGGAAAGACTAGACTTACTTGTGGCAGAAGCAGGAAGATTGCTGTGTCCCCACCCACTCCATTAAATGTCCGGTCCACGTCTAAACTTGTCCTAGACATGTATTCCCTTGGGTATCAAAGATGAAGGGGAGATATTATGATGTAGAAAATGATTCAGAAGTTTGATCGGGTAGATAAACAGGAAGTATTTCCTCCGGTGACGATTCCAGGATAAAAGAACAGAACCTTAAAGCTAGGCTGTGTCATTGAGGCATCAGGAAAGGTTGTAGAAAATGAAATCTAGCCCCCAAGAACTGCTGAGACTTGGTCAATTGAAATTTCGTAAAGTGAATTTTTACAGATATTTGTCAGGTCAGACTCTATAGCCTAATCTTTAACTTTCATATGCTGACCAGCTATATGTTCGCATCTCTTTCAGAGAGACACCTATCCCGTGAGACATGAATGGGGCCCGGGAGTTAAATGGCTCAGGCCTCAAATTAATGACATTAGGTCAGTTTCATACTTGGGCCACCCCCTTCTGGATGAAAAGTGTATGAATTCTGTAAAGAACAGTCCCTGAGAAACACTATTAATACAGCATATTTAGAAGAGTAGGTAACTCAGTAGAATAAATAAGACCAATTTGATTCAGGTAGGAGAGATTGAAATAGAAAAGCACAAAAAAGGCATTAATTAGAAGACTAAAGAAGAAATCACTGTTGACAATATTAACTTACAAACATTTAACATGTTCTTATGACATTCAGTGTCCTCTATTTTAAGGGAAACATTAAATTACTTAAATTGAAAGATTAATGATTCCATTACAAAAAGCAGAGGAACATTATAAGAACCTGTTATGTGTCTGGAAACAAAGTGATTTCAGGAATGGAAAGTATCAGGGAGTCTGTTAAGATTGTATTACGCTCACAGCCGGTATTTCTCTATGTCAGTATTTCTGATTGTGCTGCTTTGTTAAGTGCTCTTCCCAACATCTATACTACTTAATTAGTTTAATTTCATTTTATTTTTAAAATGAAATAAATTATTAACACTTCAGCTTTGCAAAAATGTCTTATTCACTCTTTGTATTTACACATTATCACCTTGTGGAATGTCTTCCTGTTTCACAAAATAGACCTTGATTAATTTGAAGCAGCTTTGTCTTAAGCCAAACATGTTGGTCAACCTTAATTGAACTTTCATTGATGTTTGCCTTTTCTAAATATAAAGTTCAGGTGACATGAATCAAGAACGTATTCTGCAGGTTCGTTATGTAATCTCCTCTTTCTTCATCATAATTTTGATTGTTCAAATTGGAGATCAGTAAATAGTTATTCAGTGTGGCAATAACAAATGCTCCCACCCAAGCTGTTCATAGTTGAGATACAGTTTCCAAACAAAATGGTAGCAAAACATGATTGGGATAAAGCTTGTTATTGCTTGATAATTTGATATCTTTCTTCTCGCTCTTGTATCAAATTGGATTACAATCATTAAGTTATAGCTAACACTATATTCAGTCTGAAATCAGGGAGTGGATATTCAACATAGGAAACTGATGGATCAGTTCCGAGTCTTCACTCAAGTTGTGCCATTCTCACAGAGGCAGGCAGCTGCCATGTTGGGGAGATGCTGATGCCTGGCCGGTTAGAATGGGCAGCTTCTTGAGGTTGACCATGATGAAAATTGATCGTAAACAAGGCTGGCAGGAGTGGTGCTCATACTGAAACTAACTGGCTCAAAAAAAAAGATGTAAGGCATTTACCTGGGCCATGTGGTAAACCTGACAACCATGCAGAGGACCCTTAGCATGTTCCTTAAGATGCTGGTAATTGGCAGCAGCTACAATTCCCAAACTCTTTCAGGAAGGCACTGGATCCTGAGATGATCATCGGACCTCAGTTTTGAAGACTAGTCCACACATGGTTCTAAATTTCCAAATCTTGGAAAATCTGATCCCAGCTGTTTGTATTTTTATGTATTTGTTTTCTTCAAATGGAAAGTACTAATGTGTGAAAGATGATTTCTCCTTATTGTTATTTTAAGCTGAGTTAAGAAGTAATGACTGGAAATCAATTGTAACTGAGCGCAGGGTAGATTTAACATTGAAGTGTATCCCTTGGGTTGAGCTCCCTTTGGAGCTGATCTGACATTCTGAATTAATGGCTTTGGCATAGGAGAAACATTAAATTATCCAACAGTGACTGGATACACTCAACTATTCCAACATTCCTTTTGAAGTAAAAAACAAACTGAGATGTACATCAGATTAGTCAGTATCTGAAAGAGAATGCTGAGTTATTTTTTGAGTTGGAACCTGCTTCAGATTTTCATTTTAAATCCCACTCAGAGGATAAACCCATTTTAACGGGCATTTTTTTTCCCTTGAATTGTTCTGAGAATTAGAGAGGAATCATTGTTAAAAAAAAATGTTGGGCTTGTCTTTGGCAATGTTGGACAGAAGTAGTTGGGCAGATGGTAGATCTTGGCATACAAGTGTACAGGTCACAAAATGTAGCAGTACACGGTAGATAAGGTTGTAAAGGAGGCATATGGAATGTTGTCCTTTATTGGCAGAGGTATAGAATACATGAGTAGGGATATGATGATGAAACTGTATATGGCACTGGTGGGGCCATAACTGGATTATTGTGCGCAGGTAGGATGTAATTGCTTTTGCGAGACAGCAGAGAGATTTTACTAGCATGTTTCCAGAGCTGGAGAATTGCAGCTCCAAGAAGAGATTGGAGTTGTTTTCCTTGGAACAGAGAAGGCTGAGGGAGTGACATGATTGAGGTATACAAAATTATGAAGGAGAGAGGTAGGGAACCAGTTTACCTTGTCTGAGAGTTCAAAAACCAAGGGCATAGATTTAAGTGAAGTTGCAGAAGGATTGGAGAGGATGTGAGGAATATCCTTTTTATGCAGAGGGTGGTGGGTGTCTGGAATTCACTGCCTGAGTTGGTGGTGAAGACAGAGACCCTAATCTCCTTTAAAAAGAACGTGGATCTGCACCATGAGTGCTTTGAGCTGCAGGGTTGTGGGCTGAGTGCAGGAAGATGGGATTAGAAAGGGCATCTGGTGGTGTTTGGGTCTGCATGGAGAAGGTAGGCTGATTAGCCCCTTCTGTGGTGTATCATTTCAATGGTTCTATGGTTTTATGTTTGCGCTCTTTATGTCTTTGCTGCAAAATGTTAGTATTTTAAACAAGTTATTCATTTATGTAGGATTGGAATACTGAGGACGTTTAATCTTTCTGCTGATTAAGGAGAAGGTAGAAAATGCCCACCACGTTGATAGACTCATTTTGAAGAAGATCAAAGAAGGTGAGTAGTCTCAGCTTCTTCTCACACTTTCAAAAAATGAGATGTCTTTGTAGTGTCCCTGATGTTTGGCTGTCAGCTTTCCAGTGGTGATCTATTATTTAATTCAATTTTACTCAGAAAGGGGAATGAGGTAAAAAAATTCATCCCAAGGAAAAGTTGTTTTATTTTTACATTGTTTATGTGTGTTGCCTTCCTCTCAAAGCTGTGCATTGAGAAACACTAAGGAAGATTGATTTGCCTTTAACCCATGCCACCTCAAGCCCATTGGTGATTAATGGAAAGTAGAAGGGCTGGCAACATGGTTGGGGAAAACACTGGTTGGTATGCCCACCGTTGCCATGCCATATTATTAGTTTAACTACTCACTAGGGGCTAATTCAGTCATTTAAATTGCCAAGTAAAGGCTACTCCAACAGCCCGCTGGTATTTTATTTGCATTGGGAGGTCTCATTGCATCAGAGAACCACATGTAAAGATTATTAGGTAAATACTGGCTGTCTCCAAGTTGGTTCATGGTGTGGGGGTGGTCACTCCTTCACAGTGCTCCATGTAAAAATTGAAGGGTCACCCACAGGAACGGTACTGCCAGTGCCCCACCAACACTCCCCTCAGCTAGACGTACCTTTCTTTCAGGGTGCTGCACCATCCTGGCATTCTCTTCCTCTCCAGATGCAGTCTCAGTTATAGCACTGCAAGCAGTGACAAGCCCTAGTGAGCCCTAATTAGACTGGGCTGGCAGAATTTGGAAGAGGGGTCAGCCTCTTTAGTCAGCCAATGGCAGGATGTCACGTAGGGTCACCTTTTAGCCCTGATGGGAATTCAGGCCCAGAACATTGACAATTGATAGCAGTGGTACAGTCCCCTGAATTTGAGAAGGATAATCCTTCTCCAGGATTCTCTGAATGTACTGATAATTACAATCAAGACCATAAGAGATAGGAATAGCAGTGGGCCATTTAGCCCCTTGATCCTGCTCCACCATTCATAGGATCTTGACTCATATCCAAATTCCTGCCCTTTCCCCATAAACCTGGATTCCCCTATTGATCAAGAATCTATCTATCATAGCCTTTAAGATACACAAAGACTCTGCCCCACAGCTCTTGTGCCAAAGACTCACAACCCTCTGAGAGAAGACATTTCTCCTCATCTCAGTCTTAAATTAGTTCGCCTTAATTCTGAGACTGTGCCTTCGGGTCCTAGGTTCTCCCATGAGGAGAAACATCCTCTCAGCATTGACCCTCTCAAACCTCTTCAGAATCCTGTATGTTTCAATCAGATCACCTCTTATTCTCCTGAACCCCAGAGAGTAAAATTCAACCTGTTTAGCTTTTGCTCACAAGACAATTCCTCCATATCAGGAAACATCCAAGTGAACCTTCTGAACTGTCTCCAATGGAACAATACATTTTCTTAGATAAGGGGGCCAAAACTGCTCACGGTACTACAGATGTGGTCTCACCGGAACCTTATATACTTGCGGTAAGATTTCCCTATCCTTATACTTCAATTGAAATTATAGTCTCCTTGAAATAAGGGCCAGCACTTTATTCACCTTCCTGATTACCTGCTGTACCTGTGTGCCAGCTTTCTGTTCAGTAATTCACTTAAAGTTTAACCAAAATTTTGCTAAATATGGTCTTCACTGAGTTTTGAAAAGATCACAAAGCCATTTATGGATGAAAGCCATTCAGCCACTACAGCACCCAATTTACTTTTTCTTAAATGGATCATTACATGATTCAGTGGCGCATGCCTCTGCTACCCAGTCTATACTGAAGTCTATCTGTATGTTAATTTATTTTTTTCTATGATTGACCTCATCATGTGAATTCACTATTTGAGCTCCTCTTGCTTTACTCTTGGAGTCTGCAAGGTTATATTCGCATGATCTTTTCCAGCTTTTAGATTTGTCGGTATACTTATATAAGATCACATCTCACACACTTGCTTTCAACCTGCAAAACCCAAGCTCCATCAGTTATTTCTCAGAATGGAACCTGGTAATGCAAACCCTTAGGCTGTTTGATTCAGCATTTTGTTCGCTTTTGATGTTCAGCATGATCTTATAGAATTTTGTCACGGGTTCTCTTGAATGGTTAATGCAACTTCGTTGGTAGATTATCAGAAATCTACTAACAGACCTATCAGGGGCTTTGCTGAACTTCCATTAAAATTACAGGAGGAACTGGAGTATTCATGGCATGTGAACATTAAGTTTACTGACATAACCCAGCTTTCTTTCAACTTCAGCCTAAGCTATTTCAGCTCATTCAAGGATAACAGTCTTCCTGTATGCAATGGAGTTGTTGTTGAATGAACAGAAGCTCAGAATTGAGATGAGTTTAACTCTTGGTCAAACCTTAAACACAGTCAACTGCTTTCAATTCAGTGTCACCCAATTTGAATTCTCTGCTCATTTGAATCATTTTTAAGCAAAGAAAAGCAAGGTGAGATTCATTTAAATCACATTGTACACAGTTTCTGCAACAAACTACAGGCGTATTCCCATTCACCATCATCATGTGGACATACTTCACTGGCTTCTTTCCTTTTTGGCAAAAGCAGAATGTACCTCCTTCTGTGAAGTGTTGATCTGCTGTACAGGGTCGAAGAAATAGGAAACTATCAGTAAATGTCAAGAACAACAAGGTATTCAGGGAGCTAGATACAGCAAAACTGTTTCCTGTGGCTGGGCAGTCTAGGACTAAGATTTATGGGGCTGGATTTTATGGGACAGCATCATCTTCACTCACATGGCTAATAAGTCAGTGAGGAGCTCAACCAGGTCAAATGTATAAACTCATCTAGCCATTGCTGTTTAGCATGTTAATAATATTGTTTCAACTGTGTAATCACACAGTTAAAATGTAGTTACTGTGCAGTTAAACTCTGAGTAAAGTATAGTTACATGCTGGTTTATGGCCTCTGAAAACCATGTAAAATTCTTTAATAAACCTTTGCCAAAATAAAACTCATTAACATATGTGATTAATTGACTTTCTGACTTTTGAATCTTGAACAAGGATGCTAAATATTTTGCTTTGTCATTTAGCTGCAATTCAAACTTACCCTAATAACAGCTTGCCTAAATGAACAAAGTTAATGAACTTTAAAATTATCCACATTTCCAGAAAGTACAAGTGGGACAATAGCAGGCTGAGGATTCCATTTACATTCCTTACTGGATGAAACTTAAAATTAGCCAGCCGGATACATGAACATCAACTAGCCACAAAATGACACAACCCTCTCTCACTAGTATCCTTACATACAGATAAGGAAGGACACCACTTCGACTGGGATAACACATCCATCCTAGGACAAGCCAAACAGAGGCATGCACAAGAAATCCTAGAAGCATGGCATTCCAACCAGAACTCTATCGACAAACACATCGAGTTAGACCCCATCTACCACCACCTGAGATAAAGAACAGGAAATGACATCACCACAGGAAATGACATCACCAACCCAAAGAAACCCAAACATATAAATTGGAAGTAGGAATTAGCAGCAGCGCTTCGCCTGGAAGCCCACTGAAGATGTTACTTAGTAGGGTGACAAAACATCTGGAAATAAACCTTCCAGCTCAGTGAGCAAACCTACATCCAGAACCTCAACCTGAGCTATAAATCTTCGCAAAACTTGCTAAAATTTAAAATAAAAATTAGGAAATTGGACCTGCCAGTACAGCATTAATGTGGACTTCTTTTTAAAAAATTGCCCTATCCCATTTATTTTTAGTCCTACCTCCCCCTTCTTCATGTAATGGAGAAATGAATGTGAAAAGTTGTTGTCTCAAATTTGCCAGCCAGTTTCTCAATGCACCGGCTGCTGGAAACATACAGGATCATTCAGTGGTGAGACACATTCAGTGGTTCATCGTTGGGGATTTTCCTGCAGGCTTTGGGGAGCAGGTTTTCTTCCTTGGAGGAAAACATTTGATTTCTGTTTGGCTCTGTCCTGCCAATCCAAGTAGAGTCTGAGAACGCATTTTGATGGGAATTGTTCTTGGGTCTTCAAGCTGTTCCATTCTGCAGCATTGCTACATCAGCTCGCCTGGCAATTTCACCAACCTGGGATGGTGTTTCTAACTTCCTTGAAAGCTTTGTTGAGGTGGATATTGATCACCTGCAGTATCTGAATCAAGAAATCACTTTCAAAACAGAGGATTATGTTACCACCACATTACATATTTCACACAAATCTCTCCAAAAGATGTTTACACTGATAAATTTAAAGAATCCTTTTGACACAGACAGCAGATGTTCTTTTTACACTGTGCTTATTCCAGGCTTATTCTCAAGCCAGTTGACAAAGGTTGGATTTGTACTGTTTCTGATTGATAAGGTATGGCCAATGAAATGACTCCACATGGACTGGTATCCTGTCACTAATTCACTCTTTATCTGTGAATATAATTAACATTGGTCCAGTTTCGTCAGAGCCAGCTCTCAGAATGAACAGAACCTCTGACACTCCTGTTTCTATCTGTCAGCCAGGTTTCCCTGATTGTGCCAGGTTGACAGCCCCAATCAGGGAACTCATATTCTGTGAGGTCCACCTGGCTGACCTCCTTACCATCACTACATCCCTCCCCCTGTCAGTCTGGGAATGTAGGCCTGTTCATTTTCCTGTAGCCTCTCCTGAGGCATTTTCTCTCCAGGTCCAGTTCCTCTGACTCAGCCTCAGATATGGGCGGCATGTACGAGACCATAGCCCATTTCCTGCCTCCAGAGCATCTCGGAAGAAATTTGTTCTCTTCTTCAGGCAATAAAGGCAGTTGAGACTGCGACATCTGGTGTGTCCATCCCAGACTCTGAGGTTTCTTCGACGCTAGACGGAGAGGGAGAACATACGGGTTCTAACAGTCTTGCTGGATGTTCTGAGAGGCTGGTGTGGTTCTGGTCCTGCCCCGTTCAAGTTTGCAGCTTTCATGTGATCCGCGTGCTTGTTCAGGACGGCCTCATCTACCGGAACTTTGTACTTCACAGGAAGTTACCTCATGTCAACCATGCCTCTTATCCATGCAGGGACATTCCCTCCGTGACGGCACCAAATTTCATTCCCAGAAGGAAACTGTCTCTCTCACTTAAAAGTCTCTTATTGGCATTTCTGATGCCATTTCACCCTCCACCTCAGGTCCAGGGAAACCAGATTTAACCAGATGTGGAGTTTTCTCCCCATTAGCAACTCTGCTGGAGCTGCCCCTATAGTTGCATGAGGAGTGGTCTGATAAGCAAATGGAAATGGGAGTGAAGCTGTAGGCTGTTTCTTTAAGCTTGCTGTTAAAGTTTGGACTGCTGTTTCCACCAGACGATTGGATGATGGATGGTGTGGAGCTGTCCTTTTCTGCGGTATACCATTTGACTTTAGGAAATACTGGAATTCCCTGCTGGTAAATGATGGCCTGTTGGCTGTCACCAACACTTTCAGAAGCCTGTATATTGCGAAGGATGCTTGCAGCTTTTCTATCATCATCCCCGTATTGGACGAATTAACGTCCAACCATTTTGAATGGGTGCCCACAACGATTAAGAACGTTGAGCCCTTGAAAGGGCCCGCATAGACAATGCATAACTAAGTCCAGGGTTTACCCGGCCATTCTTGTGATTGTAGGGGAGCTGTTGGGAGTAATTGTTGTCCTTGTTGGCACTCTGGGCACTGCCCTACCATTGCAGCTACGTCTACATCCAATTCTGGTCACTGCCTGTACCTTCTCACCAACAGCTGTATTTTGGACACCCCTGGATGGCCCTGGTGGAGTTCAGCCAGTATCCGGTTGTAACCTTTGCTCAGGACAATCACTCTTGCTCCACATAAGAAAATGCCTTCCTCCTGTGATCTGGTCTTGCTGGATGCAGAAAGGTTTCATTTCTGATTGTGAAAGCCCTTTTGTTTCCCCCATCACCAACGGCTATTATAGTTGTGCCATGATCGGATCTTTTTGCGTTCTCAGTCTGATATTGTCAGCAGTGCCCGTAAGGCAAGTGGCACTGGGCAAGCCTTGCAGAATTGTGGAATTGTTTCTTGGTCAACAGGCAAGGTGGTCTTGGTTCTTTTGGTAGTCCCTAGACCCTCCTGAAAAATGTTTAGATATTTAATTAGGATTTTTCTCAGGCAGTCCTTTTCTAATCGAAAAATGTTGATCCAATCGAGGTGAATCTTGCTCAGCTAATTTCACCCATGAGGCTTGGGCCCAAGCCTTTTACAACAATCGGTGATAACTGAACCAGCTGCTTCTCACACGAGAGTGCAACCAATGTTGTACTCTTCACCTGTAAAGGTTCCCAGTATAGATTCTCACTCTGGCTGAGGTCTTACACAAAGGGTTGAAATCCGGAACAAATTTGTTAACAACTGGTTCTGCAATCGCTGATACACCCACGCTGGTATCAACCTCCATTAGAACCAAGGGACCATTTTACCAAATGTTTATATTGATTAATTCTGATTTGGATGTTGCTGAGCAATTTAGCTGTTCCAAGTCAGATGTAGATGGACCTTTCCAGTGTATACAATCTTCTGGATACTGGCCTAGGAGTTTTCTTACTCAATTCAGGCCTAATGGGAGACATTTGCTGTCTCAAGTCCACATGTAGTCAGCAACTACAATGGCTTGCCAGTCTGGATCCTGAAGAAAATGTGAACCGTTTGGCTGAGGCTTGACTTCATTTTGGGGTTTTGCTGTGGGTTGATGGAGAGACCTTCTGTTCAGGGTATGTCCTGAGTGAGGCTATGCAATTTCTTTCACTCAAATGGTGTCCCTCAAGCTCTGTTGGCCTGGCGAGGATATTCACTTCCATTGGCATACCCTATAAATCATATGCTCCTTTTGCTGCATTTTCTAATGACAAAGCCAGTTGTAATGCCTGTTGAAGTCCAGTTAAGCTTCAGATAGGAGGCGCTTTTGCATGGTCATATCATTAGTCCCAACATACCAAATGGTCTCTCAGCCTCACGTTAAGAGTTAAACCAAAGTCACAGGCCTCTGTCTTTATCTTGTCAGAAATCCCAACATGGATTTCCCTGGTTCTCAAACTGCTGAGTAAATCAGATAGCATCTGAGAATTTGAGGAGGCCTGGGGTCATAATATTCATTAATAAATCTGTCAACTCTTGAAAGGTTTTAGTATCTGGTGCCTCAGGGAATGTTGTGTCCCTAATAGCCTAAAAATGGCAGGACAATTACGGATAGTTTTTCATCTGCTCCAATGTAAATTGCTCGAAAAAAACCCTCAGTTTTTTCCATATACTGGGCCTAGTCTTCAACAGCAGGATTGAATGAGTCAATCTTTCCAAATAATTGCATGATACTTACCCCAACTCAAAGATGACTTTTGCAAGAGGGTTTCTTCAGGAGTGTATTTTTTTCACTCGGCACCACTGAAATAACTCCATGGGGCCAATCTTCCGTCATCAAGTCACCCTTTATTTAAACGTACATAGCACTTGACACAGGTCCAGCTTCCTCAGAGTCAGCTGTCAGAATGAACAGAACCTCTGACACTCCTGTTTATATCTGTCAGCCAGGGCTCCCAGATTTGACTGCATTAACAGCCCCAATCAGGGAACTCATAACAACATTCCAATCATTATAGCTTCACTATTCGTCACATTTCTTGCAGAGTTCTCAGTTAAGACAGTGAAAATAATGTGACATCAGAAAGTCAAAGCAGAGCTAAACTTGATGATATGACCACTTTAACTATATGCATCAATGTGAAGCCAAGAATTAAAGTGAGCATTTTCTGAAGTTGTTTCACTTCATGAAAAACAATTTATAGAACATTAATGTGTTGAGAACTTTAAGACAGACCAATGAACCGGTGACCTGGTGCCTTCAGGAACTCAGAAAGAACTCACATCAATATGTCTTAATTAGATAGCTACACCACAGTTATTGGTTTCTACTCACTTACTGGCAACTCTTGATTGGTTTGTTCTTGCTGATCAGCCATGCATTGTTTCTTTCGTCTCGACTGCTATAAATTCTGATGCTTTACACCAGTCCTATTAAACTTGTCAAGGTCCATTGCTGGACCCCATTAAACTTCAATCTAAGTCTTGGCTTTTCACCAGACCTGCTCCATCTGCATTCTATTTCGAGTTTTAGCTTCAAGTTGTCACTTATATTTCTCTACCTTCCTCAGAATGTGGTGACCCCCCATGGTGGTTGCGACCATTTAATATAATACCTCAGTGGCTTCTTGTACCAACCTAGTCAGCAAATTGTAGGTTCTGTTAAGCCAGAAGGATCACTGCCATTACATAATGGCCACATTGTAAGGACCAAATAGGTTTGACCCTGAGTTTTTTCCCATTTTCTAGTATTGAAATGTCAGGAAATGTTGATGATGTTTTGGCAAGAATTTATGTTTAATATAGAAGACTAGAGATTCATTTGAGTGCTAAAGTGTACAAGGAGGCATTTGGTTGGTGAATGTTCAGTCCATGGCTTAAAGTATTCAGGGTGGCACAGTGGTTAGCACTGCTTCCTCATAATGCCTGGAACCTGGGTTCAATTCCACACTGGGGTGATTGGCTATGTGAAGTTTTCACATTCTCCGTGGGTATCTGCTTAATGCTTTGTTTTCCTCCCATGGTCAGAGAGTCATACAGCACAGAAACAGACCATTTGGTCCAATTTGTCCACGCTGACCAAGTTTCCCAAGCTAAACTAACCCCACTTGTCTGCATTTGGCACACATCCCTCTACCTTTCCTGTTCGTGTACCTGTCCAAATATTTTTTAAATGTTGTAATTGTACCTGCATCTAAATTTCCTCTGGCAATTCATTCCATATATGAACTGTTTGTCTGAAAAAGCTGCACCTCATGTCCCTTCTAAATTTGCATCCTGTTTCTAGCACTGGGTTCAGGGACGTGTGGGTTTGGTGGATTAGCCATGATAAATGCAGGATTATGGGAACAGAGTCAGGGGCTGTGTTTGAGTGGATGCTGTTTGGAGGGTGAGTGCAGACTTGATGGGCCAAATGGCTTCTTTTTGCGCTGTCGGGATTCTATATGCCATATTAGTTAGAGTGTCCAGCACCCATCAATGCCTCTGCATCGGGCATTATGCTGTTTATGCAAATCAAGAAGTTGTTGAGGTTCAATTCCCAAACTTGGTCCCTGATTCACTGAAACATAAACATTCCATTTTCAGTTAATTTCTTCAGTGTTTGCAGATGCGCAACAACCAAATGGCTGTCTTTAAGGATAACGCTGGAGGTTGTCAGCAAAAGGTTAGCACTCACCTAGATGACAGAAGGGTTGGAGTTAGTATTGTGCTGTTGCTGGCCATTGTAATCCTCCTCCACCCTTACTCCCCACTTCCCCAACAATTGTCTCTCAGGATTTATCCAGTTTTACGATCTTCTTGAGTATTTTATTCTGAAACCATTTCTTTTAATCTATCTGTACAGTTTTGCTTTACGCTGTTATGGAAGAGGGAAATTGGACTTAGAGTCATAGAGTCATAGAGATGTACAGCATGGAAACAGACCCTTCAGTCCAACCCGTCCATGCCGACCAGATATCCTAACCCAATCTAGTCCCACCTGCCAGCACCAGCCCATATCCCTCCAAACCCTTCCTATTCATATACCCATCCAAATGCCTCTTGAATGTTGCAATTGTACCAGCCTCCACCACTTCCTCCGGCAGCTCATTCCATACACATATCACCCTCTGCGTGAAAAAGTTGCCCCTTAAGTCTCTTTTATATCTTTCCCCTCTCACCCTAAACCTATGCCCTCTAGTTCTGGACTCCCCCACCCCAGGGAAAAGACTTTGTCTATTTATCCTATCCATACCTCTCATAATTTTATAAACCTCTATAAGGTCACCTTTCAGCCTCCACTGCTCCAGGGAAAACAGCCCCAGCCTGTTCAGCCTCTCCCTATAGCTCAAATCCTCCAACCCTCACAACATCCTTGTAAATCTTTTCTGAATCCTTTCAAGTTTCACAACATCCTTCCAACAGGAAGGAGACCAGAATTGCACGCAATCTTCCAACAGTGGCCGAACCAATGTCCTGTACAGCCGCAACATGACCTCCCAACTCCCGTACTCAATACTCTGGCCGATAAAGGAAAGCTTGACTAGTGAAGTTACAGGAGCTTGAGAATTGGCATTCACCTCCAGTCGTCCATTTGGAAGCTGTTGCATTCCACTATTTGGTTTGTGATTTTGTGATGTGAGGATGGGGAGAGGTGAAAGGAAGTGGGAAATTGCAGCTCTCCTTTGAAGAGGTGCTTGGTTATTTCTGAGCAAAAAGCTATATGAGAGGAAACCTAATGTAGGTGAGAGGCTGGGGGTTTGGGGGCTTAGGACAGATTCAAATGACCAGTGAATGGAAGTGTGAGGGCAAGCCAGTTTTGACCCATTGTTTTCTCATTTTTAAGCAGAGAGCAGAAAGATGGACATAATCAGCAATATCCAAGAATTGGGTGAGCATTATAAATAAGTCAATGAGGAAGTCTTGGCTTTAATCTGCTTTGCCAACTTTAACTGACCTGCTCATTTGGCGACACCTCAGAAACCTAGATGTTGCTGCAGGGTGAGGGTATCTTCAGGAAACATTTCTCCTGGGCCTGGAGAAGGGGCAGTGTGTCCTCCGGGTAGCATTTTAACCCGACAGGGTTGATTCAGAAGCTCTTGAATATCTCCACCCACTGACAGAAAGGTGATTGTTTCTGGGAGCAGCTAATCAATTCTAAGCTAGTTTAGATTAGATTACTTACAGTGTGGAAACAGGCCCTTCGGCCCAACAAGTCCACACCGACCCGCCAAAGCGCAACCCACCCATACCCCTAACCTAACACTACGGGAAATTTAGCATGGCCAATTCACCTGACCTGCACATCTTTGGACTGTGGGAGGAAACCGGAGCACCCGGAGGAAACCCACGCAGACACGGGGAGAATGTGCAAACTCCACACAGGCAGTCGCCTGAGGCGGGAATTGGACCTGGGTCTCTGGTGCTGTGAGGCAGCAGTGCTAACCACTGTGCCACCGTGCCGCCCACCGTGGCGCCAGTTGGTTCATTTTGAGTTGATAGTCAGTTCCACAGTCTGCAATTATGTCGCACAGACCTAAGGCTGAATCCTAAGGAACCGGCTAAGTCTTATTTTCGGCCTTCTTCATGAAGGGCTTCTCTCTGCATGGCTTCTCACACAATCTTTCCAAACGCACCTCATTACTTATGCACCACATCTCTTGCTTATCCTTTCCTCCCATTGGTCATATGTGAAAGTTCTTCACACTGGCAGGATCCTCGGATCCCTGGCACCAGCGGCATCTTTGATTGCCAACCATACATCTGGTCAAGTGCTGACTGTCAGGTTTGCCCTACATGTACATAGTAGACCAGCAGGAGGCTGGAAGAACACAGCAAGCCAGGCAGCATCAGGAGGTGAAGAAGTCGATGTTTCAGGTGTCACCCTTCTCCAGGCCACGAATCCTGAAGAAGGGTTACACCCAATATGTTGACTTCTCCACCTCCTGTTGTTGCCTGGCTTGCTGTGTTCTTCCAGCCTCCTGCTTGCCCACTTTGGAGTTGAGCATCTGCAGTTCTTGTGTCTCTATAGGCACATAGTGGCAGTACAACTACAAGCCAACACTTCTCTGAAGAATAAAACCACACACTTAGCCACATTCCAACCCACAATCCTGACTAAGCGAGTGCTACTCTTTTCCTTAACTTAAGATTCCCCAGCTCAGTAGCTGATGGGGCCCTTAGCCATGTCCAACCCATCTCCAGCACTTCTGCTGTCAGACGTTCTCTTCCCTCCCACATTACTGACAGGATCCCCAGTCCTCACTTACCATCACACCAGCATCCACATCCAGAGGATCATTAGCCCCCACTTCTGCCACTTCCAGTGGGATGTCACCACCAGACACATATACCCTCCCCGATGAAGGGCTTTTGCCCAAAACTTCGATTTTCCTGCTTCTTGGATGCTGCCTGACTCAATGTGCTTTTCCAGCACTACGCTCTCGACTCTAATCTCCAGCATCTGCAGTCCTCAATTTCGCCCAGCATTTTTCAGGAACAATACCCACTGAGACACCCAGGTCCACCCCTCCTCTACTCCCCACACCCGCCCAGAAGATGTAACACACCCCTCTCCTCAGTATCCAAGGCCCCAGACACACCTTACAGGTGAAGCAGTGATTTACCTGCACTTCACTCAATCTACTCTCCTGTATTCTCTGCTCATAACGTGGTTTCTTCTACACGAAATGCAAACTGAGTGATTGCTGTGTGGAATACCTACATTCTGTCTGTAAAAATGACCCATAATTTCCAGTTCAACACACCACTGTATTCCCTGGCCAACTTCTCTGTCTTAGGCTTGCTGCAATGCTCCAGCGAAGCTCAGTGCACACTGGAAGTACAACACCTCATTTTCCGCTTGGGGACACTGTAGCCTTCAGGAGCCAATATCGAGTTCAACAATTTTAGAATATTAACACCTTCCTGTATGTCCCTGACCCACCCGCACACTTCAGGCCTTCTCATGACATGGACTGTTTCCAGCACAGCCAACACATTCGCACCTACATATGGTCCCCATTATCAGCTGTCCTTTCTCCTGGAAAGTGAGCACTGCAGATGCTGGAGATTAAAGTCGAGAGTGTGTTGCTGGAAAAGCACAGCAGGTCAGGCAATTCTCCCTGGATTGCTCTCATCAAATTTTTGCCTGCCTAACCATCATTCTCTGTGTCTGGGCTCCATTTCCGCCTATCAACTCATTCCATCTTCCACCCCTTGTCTTCAACCTACTTTTTCTAGCTACTGCTAATTCTGAAGAAGGGTCACTGGATTCGAAACACTAACTCTGTTTTCTCTCGAGATGCTGCCATTGCTGCTGAGCCTCTCCACAAATTTCTGTTCTTGTTTCTCTATCACTGTTGCCCAGTGTAGCCCAGCATCCTGTCATTGTTCAGTGAAACCATCAGATATTGGAAAGCCTTCAAATGCTTCACAGCATTTACTTCTGTACAGCAACAACACATCGAACAAAAGAACAGAAGCCGCAACGAAAACAGAAGCTACACTTGTCTCTCAGAACAGAAACTGACTGCTTGCCTTTTGAGCACCAATAAATTTGCTGACAACCATGACAACCTGCCTGTCTTTATGTCTGTTCTAAGCAGACTGAAGTACTGTGTGTCTTTAAGCACAAGCTGAGTGGCAATTCACTAAAAGCCAAGCTAAGACTTGGATGCTGTAATCATTGAAGTAGGTACAAAGTAAGTGAGCAAGGAGTCTTGAGAAGCAGCTGTAAATCTTGGCAGTAGCATACTAATGAACGGTGCCGGTAAGCTTGGAAGTGTAGTATTGAACAGCAGGACTACACTGTAAGTAGATCAGAGATGTACTATGGTGGTGTGATGAGTCTGGTACCTGGTAACCAATGTCTGTGGATGGGGAGGTATGTGCAGTCACTACCCATGGAGTATGCTCTAATTTGTTAGTCTCTGATAGTAGAATGGGAAATTGCGTATTGATGAAGTGAGTTTCGGGAACAATGATGACGGCAATGTGTGTTAGCAATTGCAAAGAAGTCTCTCGCTGTTCACTTGCAAGAACCTTGTCTCGCTGTTCAACACTTGGTTAGGAACTGGGACGTTTTGTTCTTCACACCAAGAAAGTCCTCATTGGCTATCCCATGTGATTTTCCCAACTTTATTGTAATTTTCTCAACTTTCTTGCTATTCTTACTATTGTTCAGGGCAGGGAAGATTCTGCTCCTAGTTACTATCTCTTATGTAACACAGTCTCTTGATATTAATATTAATGCAGTTAATCAGTATGAAATGCATCTAACCTGTTATCTTGCCATTATATAAACTACTTCTTGATACACAATTGCATACTTCTTCTGCTGTAGAGTTGCCAGTGTTTAATCCATCACCAGGTCACAGTAGTGATCCATGGATTACAAACAGGGTTGGTAGAAGCAAATCTATCCAAAGAATGACACAAGCAAGTGCAATCTGCAGGCATTTCTCACAACACCCCACAGCCCTGAATCTCCATCCTCATTCACACATACAAAACCACTCTACAATCAGACTCAATTCCTCCTCCATTCCTTTCCCCTAGGCCTGATATTATAGCCATCCCATCCCAGGACTGGATTCACCATGGAATCAGAATCCCCTCAGGGGTTAGGGTTCGAATCGCCTTTGGGGAAGCAATAGTGAACCCCATCTACCTGGAGTCACAGATTAGACCCCAACCCAGGATTAGTTCACCCTCCCAGGGTCCGAACCCCTCCCTTACTGGGGTTAAAGCTACTGCGACTGGTGACTCAAACCCCACCAACCCTACTTACCATTGCCTCCTATCCTAGTTGAGGATGTGCACTACTTGGTCCTTCACCGTTGTTTCCTGGAAACCAAACTTTACATCAAACTTTACAAGAAGGGAACTGGTTAGTCTTATAAGGCACACGTTAAAATCTAGACTTCACATTGACCCCCATGGAGCTAGGCTGGCTCCAGCTGCTATCAGGTCTGAACTCTTTGCTGCCAAGGAGGGTGCACAGAGTGAAGAAAATTCCTAACTCCCCAAACTTGACTGATTGGAAATCTCTCCAAATCAACAAAATAAAAATCGATCCAATACATTTAAATTCCTTCGCATACTTAGTATCTAATAAAAACAACAAAAAACTGTGTTATTTCCAAAGACAGTTAATTCCTTTATAGAAATGTGGAGCTGTCAAGCAAATTGTGAACTTTTGTCTCCTCAACTTCGCTAATGAAAGGTTGTGGAAATAGTCAAGCAGCGCTAATTTATTGTGGTAGCCCTTAAGATTCTACACGCATTGAAATTCCAAGCAATGGCTTCCAGTCATTTACTGTTCCAAATTTTCAAGAGCAGTGGTTTTAAATGATTTGACAGTTTGACAGTCCTTATCCACTTTTTGCACAGATTAATCCCTGCTCTTCTCAATCTCATAAGCATGCTGGGATTTCTCCAAAAGGATAAGCAACCTTTCTATGGAACGCTTGTGTTGTGTTGTGTTGTGTTTTGAAAATCCTAGTAACCATCCTAGTAGGTCGGTTAGTTCAGATAATTAGAGCTTGGTGTTAGTAATGCCAAGGTCATGGGTTCAATCCGCACACTGACCAGGCATTGTGCTCAGGTTTGCAAGTGAGCGATGCTTGCAGTGTCAGGGTTGCTCAAGAGGGCGACATGATGGTTCAGTGATTAGCATTGCTGCCTCACAGAGCCAGGGACCTGGGTTCAATTCCCATCTTGGGCGACTGTCTGTATGGAGTTTGCACATTCTCCCCATGTCTGCGTGGGTTTCCTCCGGGTGCTCCGATTTCCTCCCACAATCCAAAGATGTGCAGGTCAGGTAAATTGGCCATGTTAAATTGCCCATAGTGTTAGGGACGTTAGTTGGTGTAAATGTAGGAGAATGAGTCTGAGTAAAAACAATGACTGCAGATGCTGGAAACCAGATTCTGGATGAGAGGTGCTGGAAAAGCACAGCAGTTCAGGCAGTAAAATTGACATTTTGGGCAAAAGCCCTTCATCATAAATACAGGCAGAGAGCCTGAAGGGTGGAGAGATAAATGAGAGGAGGGTGGGGGTGGGGAGAAAGTAGCATAGAGTACAATAGGTGAGTGGGGGAGGGGATGAAGGTGATAGGTCAGGGAGGAGGGCGGAGCGGATAGGTGGAAAAGAAGATAGGCAGGTAGGACAAGTCATGGGGGGGCGGTGCTGAGCTGGAAGTTTGGAACTGGGGTGAGGTGGGGGAAGGGGAATATGAGGAAACTGTTGAAATCCACATTGATGCCCTGGGGTTGAAGTGTTCTGAGGTGGAAGATGAGGCGTTCTTCCTCCAGTCATCGGGTGGTGAGGGAGCGGCGGTGAAGGAGGCCCAGGACCTCCATGTCCTCGGCAGAGTGGGAGGGTAATCCAGAATGAGTCTGAGTGGGTTACTCTTCGGAGGGTCCATGTGGACATGTTGGGTCGAAGGGCCTGTTTCCATACTGTAGGGAATCTAAATGAATCAAAAAATAGCTCCGGTTCTGACGATCGGTCATATTGTACACGCAGTGTTAACTCCGTTTCTCTCTACACAAATGGTGAGAGATCTGCTGAGTTTCTCCAGGTTTCTCTGTGTTTATAACAAAAAGGGTTCCTGGTTGAAGGCAGCTGCTGACTCTATGAAATGCAATTGTGTGAAACATCTCTTGCTCCCAATATCCTAATCCACAGCAAAAATATGTGGATATGGGAGTCATAGTTGCAGAATCAGGACTCCAGAGGTTTTTAGCCAAGGCATAGAGCCTTTTAAGCTTTGTGAAAATTTGTACCAAAGTCAAAATACCATCCTAAATGTCTGAGTGTTGATGCAAAACACCTTTAGTTCTGCATACTTGTTTAGAGCTGTATATGCAATCCGGAGAAAGTAGTAAATACAAATACAGTTACAATGTTTAAAAGGCATTTGGACAGATTATTGAATAGGAAAGGGTTGGAGGGATATGAGCCAATTGTAGGCAGATGGGACTAGTTTAGTTTGGGAACATGGTCGGAGGGCACTGGTTGGACCAAAGGGTCTGTTTCTGTGTTGTATAATTCTCTGACTCTAAGTACATCAGAGAATCTCCTGTTTTGAAGAACAACAGTGCATTTTTAACAGGTATAAATTGTTGCACAGACTGCATCATATGGCTAAAGGATTATGAAGTTAGATGAGGAATAAAACTTAGTAGACTATGGACATTTGCATGTGTAAGAGGAGTCTGAGTTCATTATTTGTGAATGACAAAATATGCATGATGCATATGGTTGCTTTCACTCTGCTCATCCACAACAGAGGCTGAACAGTGAGTTCCTCTAAATAAGCATTTCCCATTCCTCATATATCTGCCTATGCCAATGCATAACAAATTCCATTTACATCATTTGCTCCATTACCATTTGGATTATGATCCCACAAAACTGCATGACAATACAATGTATTCATGTACTCACACAAAAACTTTCAACCTTTCAACACTACTCTTCTTTCAGGATTAGAGAGAGCATGACAAGAGAGAGAAAGTTTGAATGAGAGGTGAACCAATTATTTTAGATCGGCGGATTATTTTAACTGGCTATTCTCAACATCCTCAGGCAAAGCCATAGGCTTCTTTGCTGCTGCGGATTAATTTTACCATTTTTCTGTTGTTCCACTCACTTTCACGTACTTATACTCTGGTACTTCAGAATGATGTGCAATTAATTGTAAGCTATGTTTGGAAGTGGGTCTTGTAGCCCACATTCCATCCACTTTTACTGTGGGGAATCTCGAAGAATCAGTGGTGTCCATGAATCCAAAACCATGCATCATTAACTCCATTTTAAATTATTAACACAGCTTTATTTACCCAAGAGGATATAATTAATTTGAGAAAGGTCAACAGGCGATACATTAAACAAGAATGAGCAATTGATAGTGGCAGAGGAAGAGAAGGAACTTGATTGTTTGTGCTTCAATTTGCATTCATCCTCAGTTGTAGCAGACACTACATTTATCACTAGGTTTGCATCCTAAAGCAAGACACGGCTCCTGCAACATCATTTTGTTGTCGACAGGACCTTAAATCCTGCAAGATATAATGCCAGCTGCAGAAAATTAACTACTTCCTTTTGTGCAGTTTTGTGACTGCTTAGCAAAAACAGTGGAGTTTGAGCCCCTGGACTTTGGGGAATCCTGCAATATGATTAATTCCAAGGTCCTCAAAACCTAGTGTTAGACCTCCAGGGAGGTGAACTTATTTGCTTAGTGAAGAATGCCTCAATAAGGTCTTGATGTATCTGCGCACTGTGAAATGACACGTTGTTTATCTTTAATGTGGTACCTTGGAATTAGCCTAAAGTATAAAATTCTGAGGCTCCAGTGACCCTCATGCCACTGTTGTTCCTCTGGTTAGATTCATGTTGGTGGCACAGGCCTCTCAAAGCTGTCCTCCGTAAAGACAGTTAATGAACACAGTTTCCCTCAGACCTCAGGGTTTGTCCCAGGGCCCATTGTCTGAATGTTTAAGGGAGATATACTCAATGTTTCTTCCTCATAATCAAAACATAAACTCTGATAATTCAGAAGTCGCAAACTCAAAATTAAAGTATGTTTTTATTGCACCAGTTAAGTTTATCTTCTTTGAAACATTGACATCCTGTCAATCCTGAACCACGCTGTCATACATCAGCAGTGATCACAACTCACATGCAGTCTATTAGGCATGAATTCTTTTGCATTGTCCTGAAGTTGTAGAATAATTTTATGGAAATGATTTCCGGGCCATGGGAGGCTTGTCCATGTGCTATTGCTAACCTTTGTTATCCAAACATATGCCGCTGTGTTTTGTAAAACCGAAGCAAAGCTTATCTAAGCATGTTGCCTCGTTGTCAGTGTAAATGAATGCTGGTTTAAAAAATTAATTAGCGTTATGTTTCATTAACACTAGCTGGTTAAGATAGAGTGATCACTTCGTTCAAAGACACTGATTTGTTGCATTGAAGTAAAAATATCAGGATTGCAGAATTTCAACAACAACAAAAACAGAAATTGCTGAAAAATCTCAGCAAGTCTGGCAGCATCTATGGAGAGAAAGCAGAGTTAGCGCTGCGGGTCCAGTTATCCTTCTTCAGAAGGATCCGTTCTTGTTTCTGATTTCCAGCATCCGTAGTTCTTTAGTTACGTTTTGCAGAATTTCAACCTGCCAGGCACAATTAAAACTGTTGGATTCTGAAATAATAGAACGTTCTTAATTGTCCATTACAAACTGTTTGTCCAAAGGTGGGAAGATGGGACCTGTACAAGGAGGATGGGTTGCACCTGAAGTGGAGGGGCACTAATATCTTGGGTGGGAGGTTTGCTACAACTCTTTGGGAGGGTTTAAACTAGATAAGCAGGGGGCTGGGAACCAGAGCTATGCATCAGATGATGGGATAGGTAGTGAACAGCCAGGTACAGCAGGCAGAGAGTCTGTGAGGCGGGATAGGCACTTGATAGGCCAAAGGTGCAATCAGTGTGATGGGTTAAAGTGTGTCTATTTTCATGCAAGAGTATCAGGAATAAGGGTGACGCACTCAGAGCATGGATAAATACTTGGAACTATGATGTTGTGGCCATTACGCAGACTTGGATAACACAGGGGCAGGAATGGTTGGTGGATGTTCCAGGGTTTAGTTGTTTCAAAAGGAATAGGGAGGGAGTTAAAAGATGTGGGGGAGTGGCATTGCTAATCAGGTATAGTATCACAGCCGGAGAAAGGGAGGTCTGTGAGGAGCACTTGTCTACAGAGTCAGTATGGGTGGAAGTCAGAAGCAGGAAAGGAACAATCATTTTGTTGTGAATTTTCTACAGATCACCCAATATCAACAGAGATACAGAGGAGCAGATTGGGAGGCAGGTTTTGGAGAGGTGCAGAAATAACAGGGTTGTTGTCATGGGTGACTTCAACTTCCCTAATATTGATTGGAATCTCCTTAGTTCAAATAGTTTGGATGAAAGCATTTTTTGGCAGATGTGTCCTGGAAAGGTTACTGACTCAATATGCAAACAGGCAGACTGGAGGGAGGTCATATTGGATTTGGTGTTTGGCAATGAACCATGCCAGGTATCAGATCTCTCGGTGGGAGATCCTTTCGATGATAGTGATCACAACACCCTGACCTTTACTATACTCATGGAGAGGGACAGGAGCAGACGGTATGGGAAAGTATTTAATTGGGGGAGGGGGAATTACAGTGCTATTAGGCAGGAACTGGGCCACCTATTTTGGGAACAGATGTTCTCAGGGAAACGCTCAACAGAAATGTGGATGTTGTTTCAGAAGCACTTGCTGATAGTGCTGGACAGGTTTGTTCCACTGAGGCAAGCAAGGGATGGTAGGTTGATAGAACCTTGGGTGACAACGGATGTGGAATATCTCGTCAAGAGGAAGAAGGAAGCTTACTTAAGGTTGAGGAGGCAAGGGTCAGACAGAGCTCTGGAGGGTTATAAGACAGCCAGGAAGGAACTGAAGAATGGACTTAGGAGAGCTAGAAGGGGGCATGAAAAAGCTTTAGCAGGTAGGATTAAGGAAAACCCTAAGGCATTCTATATTTATGTGAGGAACAAGAGGATGGCCAGAGTGAGGGTAGGGCTGATCAGGAATAGTGGTGGGAACTTGCGCCTGGAGTCAGGAGAGGTAGGGGAGGTCCTGAATGAATACTTTGATTCCCTATTCACTACTGAGAGGCACCTTGAGCGTGAAGCACACTGAAATGCTCAATAGGTTTATATTAAGAAGGAGGATGTGCTGAAAATTTTGAAAATCATAAGAATAGATAAATCCCCTAGGCCAGACAGGATGTAGCCTGGGCTACAACAGGGAGTGAGGGAAGAGATTACTGCACCTTTGGCAATAATCCTTGTGTTGTCACTGTCCACTGGAGTACGCCAGATGATTGGAAGGTAGCAAATGTTATTCCCTTGTTCAAGAAAGGGTATAAGGATAATCCTGGGAATTACAGACCAGTCAGTCTTACATCTATGGTGGGCAAAGTATTGTCAAGGATTCTAAGGGACAGGATTTATGATTACTTGGAAAACCATAGTTTGATCAGATAGTCAGCATGGCTGTGTGAGGGGCAGGTCATGCCTCACAAACCTTATTGAATTCTCTGAGGATGTGACAAAACACGTTGATGAAGGTAGAGCAGTGAATGTAGTATATGTGGATTTTAGCAAGGCATTTGATAAGGCTCCCAGTGGTAGGCTCATTCAGTAAGTAAAGAGACAGGAAAATCTGGCTATCTGGATACAGAATTGGCTGGTCCATAGAAGACAGAGGGTGATGGCAGATGATAAGCATTCAGCCTGCAGCTTGGTTCTGCAGGGATCAGCACTGGGATCTCTGCTCTTCATAATTTTTATAAATGACTTGGATGAGAAAGTGGAAGGGTGGGTCAATAAGTTTGCAAATGACACGAAGGTTGGTGGAGTGGTAGATAGTGTGGAGGGCTGTAATAGGTTGCAACAGGACATTGACAGGATGCAGAACTGGGCTGATAAGTGGCAGATGGAGTTCAACCTGGAAAAGTATGAAGTGAGTCACTTTGGATGGTTGAATTTGAATGCTGAATACAGGGTTAAAGGCAGGATTCTTGGCAGTGTGGAGGAACAAAGGGATCTTGGGGTCCATGTCCATAGATCCCTGTAAGTTGCCACCCAAATTGATAGGGTTGTTAAGAAGGCATATGGTGTGTTGGCTTTGATTCGCATGGGGATTAAGTTTAAGAGCCACGAGGCTATGCTGCAGCTCTATAGAGCCCTGGTTAGACCACACATGGAATATTGTGTTCAGTTCTGGTCTCCTCATTATAGTAAGGATGTGAAAGCTTTAGAGAGGGTGCAGAGCAGATTTACCAGGATGCTGCCTGGACTGGAGGGCATGTCTTATGAAGAATGGTTGAGGGAGCTAGGGCTTTTCTCTTTGGAGCAAAGAAGGATGAGAGGTGACTTGATGGATGAGAGGTAGAGATAGAGTGGAAAACCAGAGACTTTTTCCCAGGGTGGAAATGACTATCACGAGTGGGCATAATGTTAAGGTGATTGAACGAAGGTTTAGGGGCAATGTTGGAGGTAGGTTCTTTACACAGAGATTGGTGAGTGTGTGGAATGCACTGCCAGTAGTAGTAGTAGCTCAGATACATTAGGACATTTAAGCAACTCTTGGATAGACACATGGGAGATAGTACAATGAAGGGTATGTAAGTTAGTCTGATCTTCAAATAGGATAAAAGGTTGGCATAACATTAAGGGCAGAAGTGCCTGTACTGTGCTGTACAGTTCTATATGCTATGTTCTATGTTCTAAATATGAAAAGACCTAATGTGGTTGCAAATCCCCCAAAATAACAGGAAGAATGTCAAAAACTACCCATAAATGGAAAAATATAATGACTCTGTAACTACATATCAGTTGACCTGGATATCCACTGTTATCTATAACGAGTGCAGATCCATCCTAAACTTTCAACTGAACTGAATCTTCCTGGTTATCTTCAATCAGCTGTTTATTGCCTCTCAAACTTTAGCTGCATTTTGAGAGCTTTTTGTCATGAATACTTCATATATATCATAGAAAAGGACAAAAGAAAATTTATACTCTACTAAATACCTACAAAATATGCAAGTGCATGTTCATAGATTTTCTTTCAGTGTAATGTTTTGCAGTATAATGAGGGACATTTGCACCTATTGGTCACATTTTTGCTTCATTCAGGAGTGATATAAATACATTGTATTAGTGAAAATGGAATTTAATTGTTAGCTCGAATATAAAACACTTGAGCTAGTGCAAATGTCTTGAAAATAAAGGTTTCATTGTGTAAAACCTTACTCTGTTTAAGTATCACAGGTACATCCACCAGTAATAGTTGTGTTGGGTTTTTTTCAATAAATTCAATAATGTCACAAATTCATGAAAGGTAGTTTGAACTGCAAAGAGACTGCAGCACTTATTGATATATGTAAGTCTGCACAAATATCCTGGAATACATTTTAATTAAGACATATATGTTTCAAAGTGTAATGATTTCAGATAGAGATATTCAAAGATTAAGGACAAGTAACATGGTAATGGGATATAATTAATTTAAAAAAAACAATTCTGGGATATGTTATAGACATATAATGAAGCTCATTTGCACTCAGAATATAATGCAGTCCAATTTGTTTTTAATGTAGTCTACTGCATTTTTTCTTCCAAAAGATTTAAAATACGCCTGGTAAAGTAGCAGAAAAGTGAATGAAGCACTTCCACATTTAGTTTTGAAATGTTAATCTGCAGTACAGATCCTTGATATTTATGGAAAGGTGGGAGGGAACATGGTTGTTATTTATGATTGTGAAGGCAGATGATCTGCCACGTTTAATGGCAAGATTGAATGACAAGCTAGAATTTCTCTGTTCCATTTCTCATTAAGCAGCTCCCCAGACTGGAAAGCTTTTGACACAAGGCAAGAGCTGCTGACAATTAAGAACACTGGACATCATAATTCAAGGCATTTGAGTGAGGAAGGAAAGAGGGAGAGGGAGAGATGAAGGGTATGCTATCAGTGTTATGGATTGCTGATCACAATCAGGAGATGGTGCTGTATGTAGAGATCCTGGGGTGTGAGGAAGGTTCATTTCACTAGCCAGTGAGATGTAATGATGCAGCTTCTGGCCCTTCAAGAGCTCAAGAACAACAAAAGCATGACAAAAAAAAAAGTTCTGTACAGTCGGCATGATGTGCTACGTGTCAAATTGGTGGGCGGCACGGTGGCACAGTGGTTAGCACTGCTGCCTCACAGCGCCAGAGACCCGGGTTCAATCCCCGCCTCAGGCAACTGACTGTGTGGAGTTTGCACGTTCTCCCCGTGTCTGCGTGGATTTCCTCCGGGTGCTCCGGTTTCCTCCCACCATCCAAAGATGTGCAGGGTCAGGTGAATTGGCCATACTAAATTGCCTGTAGTGTTAGGTAAGGGGTAAATGTAGGGGTATGGATGGGTTTCAGTTCGGCGGGTCGGTGTGTACTTGTTGGGCCGAAGGGCCTGTTTCCACACTGTAATCTAATCTAATCTAAAAAAATTAAGAAGCAGAACCTCAAAGATCATAATCTCTCCACGACATGAACATTCACCAAATTGGCAGCGGGCAAATCAGATTAGAGAGAGACAGCATGGCGTAAAAGCTATTGTGAGAGAAGTAAGTTCCAGCTTGTGGGGCAGTGAAACCAGGGCTGGGGAAAGTGAGATATCTACCAATGGGACAGTCTCTAATGTAAAATACTGGAGCTGGTATTCTTGCCAACTGCATTACTTGGAAAGTGGAGATAATTTTAAACTGAATGCTGGGGCAAGCGATCAAATTTAGCACGGTGTGATAAGTCAAAAATTAGGGCTAAGGACATAGAAATAGGTATTAATTTAGATCAGATAGGCCAATGGGCTAAGGGGTGGCAGATGAAGTTTAATTTAGATAAATGTGAGATGCTGCAATTTGGAAATGTAAATCAGGGCAGGACTTATAAACTTAATGTAAGTGTGTTGCTGAACAAAGAGACCTTGGAGTATAGGTTCATAGTTCTTTGAAAGTAGGGTTGCAGATAGATAGTATAATAAAGAAGATGTTTGGTATGCTTCCCTTTATTGGTGAGTGCATTGAGTATAAGAGTTGGGAGGTCATGTGGTTAGGTTTAAGGTGAAATGGGAAAGATTTAAAAGGGACCTAAGGAACAACCTTTTTACGCAGAGGGTGGTGCATGTATGGAATGAGCTGCCAGAGGAAGTGGTAGAGGCCGGTACAATTATAACATTTAGTATATGAATAGGAAGGGTTTAGAGGGATATGGACCAAATGCTGGAAAATAGGACTAGATTTATTTAGAATATCTGGTTGGCATGTACGAGTTGGACCAAGAGTCCGTTTCTGTGATGACTCTGTAACTCTATGACTCTAAATGATATACAGACCATGACAGGAAGGGGATGGTGAGAATTAATCTAAAAGTAAACCAACAGATGAGACTACAAATTAGTAACAGAGTAAATGCTGAAACTAAAGGATTTGTATCTGAATGCACAAGGCTTTTAAAACAAGACAGATGGACAAACAATGTGAACAGAAGTGAATAAATCCAATCTGGTATCTATTACATATGTCATTCCAGGATCACATGGATTGGGACCTTGGTCTTGAAGAGTACATGACAGTTAGGAATGACAGAAAAGTCAGTAACTTTAGAAGGGTGGCTTTGTAGCTAATGAGGCACAATACTACAAGAGAGAACGATAGCCTCAGTTCAGGAACCCCACATGTGGCAACAGTTGGGTAGAAATAAGAATTCGCAGACGTCACTTCTGCGAATAGTGTACAAGGCCCCTGACAATCACTATGTGGTAGGGTGAGTCTTAAAGGAAAAGAAATAGTAAGAGTTTCTCAGAAAGACTCAATAATAATCAAAGGAAATTTTAATCTGTAGTTTGACTGCTAAAGTCAGATCGGCAAACATAGCTTAGATGGAGTTCATAGAATATTTACAGAATAGTTTCATAGAGACAGGTTAACAAGGTTGGATCTCAAAGGAATACAGGGAGAACTAGCCATTTAGACACAGAACTGGCTCAAAGTAGAAGAAAGAGGGTGGTGGTGGGGGGTTGTTTTTCAGGTTGGAGGCCTGTGACCAGTGGAGTGCCACAAGGATTGGTGCTGGGTCCACTACTTTTCATCATTCATATAAGTGATTGGGTGTAGGCTTAAGGGCACAATTAGCAGATGACACCAAAATTGATGGTGTAGTGGACAGCGAAGAAGGTTATCTTGGTTTCCAATGGGATCTTGATCAGATGAGCCAATGGGCTGAGAAGTGACAGATGGAGTTTAATTTAGGTAAATGCGAGATGCTGCACTTTGGGAAAGCAAATCTTAGCAGGGCTTACACACTTAATGTTAAGGTCCTAGGGAGTGTTGCTGAACAAAGATACCTTGGAGTGCAGGTTCATAGCTCCTTCTAAGTAAAGTCGCAGGTGGGTAGGATAGTGAAGAAGGTGTTTGGTATGCTTGGTCAGAGAATTGAGTACAAGAGTTGGGAGGTCATGTTGCGGCTGTACAGGACATTGGTTAGGCCACTTTTGGAATATTGCGTGCATTTCTGGTCTCCTTCATATCGGAAGGATGTTGTGAAACTTGAAAGGGTTCCGAAAAGATTAACAAGGATGTTGCCAGGGTTGTAGCATTTGAGCTGTAGAGAGAGGATGAATAGGCTAGGCTGTTTTCCCTGGAGTATTGGAGGCTGAGGGGTTACCTTATAGAAGTTCATAAAATCATGAGGGGCATGGATAGGATAAATTGACAAGGTCCATTCGCTAGGGTGGGGGAGTCCAGATCTAGAGGGCATAAGTTTAGGGGTGAGAGGGGAAAGATATAAAAGAGACCTAAAGGACACATTTTTCACACTGAGGGTGGTGCGTGTGTGGAAAGGGCTGCCAGAGGAAGTGTTGGAGGTTGGTACAATTGCAACATTTAAAAGGCATCTGGATGGGTATCTGAATCGGAAAGGTTTGGAGCGATATGGCCCGGGTGCTGGCAGGTGGGAATAGATCGGGTTGGGATATTTAGTCAGCGTGAACGAGTTGGACTGAAGGGTCTGTTTCTGTGCAGTACATCTCTATGACTCTATGACTCGAACAGCACATACTTGATCCAAGCAGCAAGCAGGCTATTCTTGAGTTTGCACATTTCAGTGAGATAGGACTAATTAATGGTCGCATCGTAAAGATGTCTTGAGGTAGCAGCAACCATCATATGATATGAATATACGAGCAAGGATCACATGTGGTCCACCATTCAATAAGATCAGGGCTGATCTGATTTTAACTTCAGCTGTAGATTCCTGCATACCCCTGATAATCTTTCATTTCCTTAGAACTTATCCATCTCTTTACTCAGCGAGTCGTGAGTTCATGGAATGCCCTGCCAGTAGCAGTGGTGGACTCTCCCTCTTTATGGGCATTTAAGCGGGCATTGGATAGGCATATGGAGGTTAGTGGGCTAGTGTAGGTTAGGTGGGCTTGGATCGGCGCAACGTCGAGGGCCAAAGGGCCTGTACTGCACTGTATTCTTCTATGTTCTATGTATGTTCTATCTCGGCCTTAACAATTTTTAAAGATTCTGCACCACTGCCTTTTAAGGAAAGAAATTTGAAAGACTCACAATCCTATGAGAGAATATTTTCCCCTCATCTTTGTCTTAAAACTGTGATCCCTTATTTTTAAATAGTGACTTCTACTTCAAGATTCTCCTGTAAGAGGAAACATCTTTACACGTCAGATCAGGCAAGTCCCCAAGGTTTCATATGTTTCAATTAAGTCACCTCTGATTCTTCGAAACAGACCAATTTGTCTAGCCTTTCCTTATAACACAATCTGGTTGTTAAATTTTGATTGAATTTTACATTCAGTTTGAGGCAAAGAGGAGGAAGTCCAACAATATTTCATAAAGTTTAAATAAAGGCAGTTATGAGGACTTGAAAGCAGAACTGGCTAAAATAATCTGGTAGATTAGTTTAAGGTTTTGGCCAATAGAGATGCATTGAATGGGATATTTCTGAATAGACAGAATATTACATATTTCAATGAGTAAGAAAAATTATAGGTATCAGACTCGCCATACGTGGTTAACTAGAAATGTTAAACATAGTATCAACCTGCAAGACAAAGCATATAATTGTGCAAAGATTGTGCAAAGGTCAGAAGATTGGACTAAATATGATAAATGGCAAAGAATGGCCACAAGAAAAGAGGTAAAGATTAAACTGGAAGAGAAGTTAGCCCGAAATATACAGACAAACATTAAAAGTTTCTATAAAAATTTAAAGAGTTACCAAAGTGAGCAGAGTCCACATGGTTTTAAGAAAGAGAAATTGTTTGACCAATGTATTAGAGTTCTTTAAGAAGATAAAACATGTTTGGAGAATTCAAAATGACGGATGTACTGTACTTACATTTCTAAAAGGAATCTGATAAAATGCTAGGTTAGAAGTCATTGCAGAAAATAAAAGCTCATGTTATAGGGAGTAGCATATTGGCATAGATAGAAGCTTGGCTGGCGAACAGAAAGCAGAGAGGAGGCCCAATTGGATTTTTTTCAGGTTGGCAAGTTGTAACCAGTGCTGTGCCACAGGCATTGGTACTGATACAATTTATACAAATGTTTACAATTTATACAAATGACTTGGATAAAGGGACGGATGATACGGCTGCCAAATTTGCTGATTACGTAAAGGTACATAAGTTGTGAAGAGGATATAAAAAGGTTACAGAAAGATATTGATCAGTTAAGTGAGTGGGCAAAGATCTTGCATGTGAAATACAATGTGAGGAAATGCAAAATGTTCCATTTTGGCAGGTAGAATATAAAAGAAGCACATTATCTAAAGGTAGAGAGATTGCAGTGCTCTGAGATGCAGAGGGATCTTTTATCTTGTAAAAGGTTACTATGCATTTATAGCATCTAATTAGAATGCTAATAGAATGTTATCACTTATCGTGAGGGAAATTGAATGTAATATTAGGCAAGTTATGCTTCACGTATATTGCACACCAATAAGACTGTACCTTAAGTGTTGTGCACAGTATTGGCCACCTTACTTAATCAGTCTTAACAATAAAGAGATCCCTGAGCTCCTTGTATTTGTTGTTGGAGTGAGGGGAGAGGGAAAAGGGAAGAGAGATGTATGAAAATGGCTTGTACAATAGTAAAAAAAGTTAGGGTTATCTTTGCATTCCAAGATGACCTTAAGAATACTAAGGAGATCAGGGCAAGTTAAAGATCACTGCAGCCTTAAACATTTTGCCATTTCTTCACAGGAGCTTTTTTAACATGAGTCAATCTGCAAACCAACAAGAATCAACCTAAGCCTGATGTAATTTTATGCAGAACAAACACTTCCATCACTTCCTCCAAAGACAGACTCTACCATGATTGTGGCTTTCTCAAATTCCATACATTATATATTGCAATATGCATTCCAATCTGACTTTGCTCAAGCTGCTGCTCTGTTCATCCTTTACAAGCTTTGTATCCCATCAGTGTAGCTATATCATACATCTGGTGAGATCATTGGCTTTTTCTTCTGGCACTGCAGCCTGGATCTTGGGAGTAAATAGTGACGAGGGTTCCAATTTCCTGCCAGGTTTTTCTTAACTCACTACGTAATACGCAACCATTCACAGCAAGACAATAGCCCTCCGTTTTTAAACTCATTGGCAAGGTACATATGATGTGTTGCAACAGAGAATATCAGGAAATTCTGGACAAGGCAATTTTGATTCAGAATTTCAGTCAGAATTGATTAAATAATCTGCAGAAAATTGTGCAATTCTGAAATGGTTTAAGTAATGGGCCTTCGAATCCCAATTTTACAGAGAATATTTGCAACTTGTATTGCAGTAGAATCCATACTACTGGCTACGTACTATTTTGAGTGGTCCCATTTAAATCAGGATAGTCCTCACTACTGCAAATTATCTTGTAAATTACAGAAGACCAGATTAATAACATTCTGAAATTTCCCTCAGAATGTCTCTGATGACAGCATTAAAATTTTGATCAAATAAAATATGTTCATAGAAATAAGGTTTGTTCAATATGGAATGTGATGGTTGTAATATTGATGAATCTTGGAATAAATGATAACCCCAACTTTTTTACTGTTCATAGAATAGAATCCCTACAGTGTGGGAACAGGCCATTTGGCCCAACAAGTCCACAGCAACCCTTCAAGGAGTATCCCAACCAGACCCATACCCCTACACTATTACCCTACATTTACCCCTGTATATTACATCTGACCTACACATCCCTAATGACTATGGGCAATTTAGCATGGCCAATTCACCTGACCTGCACATCTTTGGACTGTAGGAAGAAACCAGAGCACCCAGAGAGAACCCACACAGACACAGGGAGAATGTGCAAACTCCACACAGGCTATTGCCTGAGGTTGGAATTGAACCAAGTCCCTGGTACTGTGAGTCAGCAGAGCTAACCACCGAACCACCATGCCACCCTCTACAAGCCATTTTCATACATCTCTCTTCACTTTTCCCTTTCCCCTCTCTCCAACAACACATACAAGGAGCCCAGGAATCTCTTTGTTGTTAAGATTGATTAGGTAAGGTGCCAATATTGTGCCCAACACTCCAGGTAGAGTCTTATCAGTATGCAGTATAAGTGAAGCATAACCTGCCTAATGTTAGATTCAATTCCCCTCACAATAAATGATAAAATGCCAAATAAACCTGTTGGACTATAACCTGGTGTTGTGTGATTTTTAGCATAGTTCTAATAGGCAATATTTACTGCAACTGACACAGATCTCACATTCACCATCCTGCCTCACACTCCCAAGCTGTCGTACACTCAAGAGCTTCTGTCCAGTCAGAGAGTGGACCAGGATCACCTGGATGCTGTAAGAGACACAGGCCCCAGGGTGGGATGGGGAGGGGCCGCTGGGGAAATCCTCAAGCAGCATCAACTGGGTTTTCTTTTCGCACTTTGTGCATGTCCACCGTATCGTCCACTATTGGGCAAATACCTGTTTTGGGGGAACATAATTACTAGGGTAAGGACCTCAATAAGTACCAGGCCATAAAAGGCAGTGTGTGATCCCTTTGTTCCGGTCGCAGAGGCAGAAAAGTCGTGATGTTCCTTACCCATTACCCTCCCACCTGATTAAAAGCTCCAAATCACCCAAGTTCCTAAGCATGTGGATTCAACTTTATCATTCAACTCCCAATCTTTTACCATTCTACTTATTACAACACACTACTATATGTGAACATTATTTTAATTAGTTCAGTTCCTGAATTTTCTTTAATTTCCATCTGCTCAACCACAACAAAGAAACTGCCTCTCTGCTCTTAGCTGTGTCACTTGACTTTTATCCTTAGCTAGGTTTGCCAGATTTTCCAGCAGATCTGATGACCCTCATGTTAGGCCTGTACAAACTCCTGGGCACAGACATGTCCTCTGTGCGCCCACTGGTGCAACATTCTAGCCACTTCTTAATTGGCCGTATCCATGTATGGATCCTTGATGCTGTAATCATAAACGTAGGGTACGTAGATTTGTCAGGCTGGAAGCAGTAGGCTCCACTGAGGCAGGGAGAGCAACACAAAGCTGCCTCAGCACAATAGTCTACACAGCT
Organism: Chiloscyllium plagiosum; assembly: GCF_037043375.1. NCBI lineage: Eukaryota > Metazoa > Chordata > Chondrichthyes > Orectolobiformes > Hemiscylliidae > Chiloscyllium > Chiloscyllium plagiosum. The sequence goes on from NW_028270144.1 coordinate 87,075,934, forward strand.
GCCTTCATAAAAATGACAAACCTAAAAGGTACAAAACCAGGTGATCTATCAATCCAAGGGATAGGCTTCATGGCCTTATTCCAGCATGGGGTTATGGCCTTTCATCCTTGTGGTCATCAATTAGGGCAGAGACCATCCAATTCAGATGGTCACTTGACAAGGGAGCAGATGGAGCATGCCCGCCCATGTCGGCTCTCATGCCACTTTACATTAAGTCCAGCCCATGTTCAGAATTCATCCAACGCATCGTTAAGACCAGCAATCAGTGGAAGAAATTTAACTTTCGTGCAACTAAATCCTGAACCTATGTGCTTGAAGAATTTCCTTGTTGGAATTCAAAATGTCGCCAGATTCATGGCACATTGTGGCATTTATGGATAACTGATTTATTGGAAAACCATGATGGTGGCCAGTGGCAAATTATGATGAAAATGCAAATAAAACAGATCCTTTTGTCAAAGCTTTTTACCTGGCAGTCCTCAGGATAATTTGCAAGAATACCAATGTAAAGTGGAAAATCATTTATATTATATGACGAGACCATATTGAACTGTTGGTGAGTAGACTCGGCATGGTAGGGATATTGCTATGGAAAATGCACCTGTTACATGATGGTCTGGCTCTTCGACATTACTAATAAGCAATAGAATGCTGAATGACATTTACTACTAATAGGATGCTGCCATTAAGCCAAAAGGATGGTCTGTCTATCAGGCAAATGAGTACATTAGTATACGAATTTCAGAGCCAGTGAGATGCTAGAAACATAGGCCACACATCCCAAAGACTGACAGATTATACCAAACAGCATAATCCTTCAGCAACAGGCAAGGTCCTGACCATAACAAACAAGCTCATGTTTCCAACATTAGGCATTAATCTATAGATGGACGATATTGGCAAAATATACCTAACTGCATTGACAGCCAATTTTGGTTTGTTAGTCAGGGTCACAGGAGGCACACTTGCATGTACTGGAAGTTATATACATTAATACACAGGATCCTGTGTATGGTATGGCCAGTATCTTGCCTTTGAATTTAACTGACTGTGAACTGCCAAGATTTATTTAAAATTGAATGTGATACGTTAACTCTGGTCAAGGAATTTCCCTGAAGGTGAACCAGAGAGTGGTTGTCATCTATTTGTTCAGATGAAACATGTACAATGTGTGCAATTTGCAGACAGAAAGTACATGTGCTGCATTCAAATTTAAATAAAGCTTGGCAGTTAACTGTCAGTCATCATCGTATGGTGCTTTCTCCATGGCAATGCCTCTATCAATCAGAGTCCACTAGTCAATCAATCAGTGCATTTATCTCACAAGTATAAAAATGTTGTTTTCCTTTACAATGATAATTGTGAATGTCAGGTTGAAAAGCTTCAACAAAATATCTTTTCTCAGCAATGCTCAAGTTTTGTACTATCAAGCAACTGCAAATAGAATAAGTAATCATTATTTATAACATAGTTACAGATATTTATTCAAATAAACAAATGAAAAATAATAAAAAGAATTACATAATTATGAACATTACATCAAATAAATAATTGCAAAATGTTGCAAAATGCAGGACTCCTTAATGTATAGAAATTACACTGCAGATCCAATAGTTAAGAGTTAGTTCTGCTGCCTCATAGCACCAGGGACTTGGGTTCAATTCCCACCTGTCTGTGTGGAGTTTGCACATTCTCCCCGTGTCTGCGTGGGTTTTCTCCGTGTGCTCCGGTTTCCTCCCACAATCCAAAGATGTGCAGGCCATGCTAAATTGCCCACAGTGTTAGGTGTGTTAGTGAGAGGTAACTACAGGGTAGGGGAATGGGTCTGGGTTGGTTTCTCTTCGGAGGGACGGTGTGGACTTGTTGGGCCAAAGGGCCTGTTTCCACACTGTAGAGAATCTAATCTAATCTAATCTAAAAACTAATAATGTTATCAATTTCAGCTTAGCAACTTCACATTTTAAGTTTGAAAATTTGCAGTAATGAACTGCACATTGTAAATATGAATGGGTGGACAGTCAGATGTTTCACAAGGCACAAACTGGTGCCAAACTGAAACCAGACTACAAGGATAGATGACCAGAAACGTAATCCTAGGAGTAGGTCTTAAGCAGTATCTTAAAGGAGGGAAGAGTGATAGAAAGAGGAAAGATTTGTGGAGCGAATTCCAGAAGTTTGACTACAATCAATTAAAGTCAGGTTTATATGAAAGGCCAGAACAGAAGAGTGCAAATATCTTGGAGGGTTGAGAGTATTGTGCTGGAAAAGCACAGCAGGTCAGGCAGCATCCGAGGAGCAGGAAAATCGACGTTTTGGGCAAAAGACCTTCATCAAGAATGAAGCTGTGAGCCTCGGGGGTGGAGAGATAAATGGGAGGGGGCTGTGGGGCTGGAGGGGAAAGGTAGCTGAGAGTGCAATAGGTAGATGGGGGGTAATGGTGATGGGTCAGAGGGGAGGGTGGAGCAATGGGTGGGACCCGAAATGTCGATTCTCCTACTCCTTGGATGCTGCCTGACCTGCTGTGCTTTTCCAGCACCACACTCTCGACTCTAATCTCCAGCATCTGCAGTCTTCACTTTCGCCTATCTTGGAGGGTTTTTGGGCAAGAGGATGTTACAAAGATAAGGAGGATCATGGCCATCCAGGCCATCACATAGGAAAGGTTTAAAATTCAGCTTTGTCAGATCAGGAGCCAGTGGGACAGTGTCCAGATGGGACAATGAGCACAACATGATTAGGTGAATTAGACTTAATGCAATACAGGCAACTCAAGTTTATGTCGGATGGAAAATTTAGAAGCCAGCCAGAAGTGCATTGGAATCATTAAGTCGAGAGAGAATAGAGGCTTGGATAAGGTTTTCAGCAGCCAATGAGTTGAGTAAAGCTGAGTGATGTGACAAAGTGGTTTTTGCCTTAGAATGAAATGGGTGGTTGGAATCACATCTTGGGGCCAATTGTGTGAACAGTCTTCTTTAGCCTGCATTCCCAAGGAACGGCATATAGATGAGGCTGCCATACCCCCTTTGAGGTTCACCGGTGAAATTGAATAATGATTGTCTCTTTCTAGCATCTCTCACACTCCACTTAAAAGGATCTTCACCTCCTTTATGCAGCATTTTCAATTCACTGACCAGCGATTTTCCTCATTGTTAATTTGCTTTGCTTAAGACCAGATTTGTACTTTGACTATTTCTAATAATATAGCACCAGGGTTTTCAGACGTCTTGCACTTTTCACAGTTCTTCTGAACTCCCTCAGTATTCCTTGTACCCACGTTTACTGTCAGTGTTCTCCCTTTTGCCAAGTCAGTTCTGTTCCATCTTAACTTTAACTTGTGGTCATGCCTGACAAATCTGGTAAAATTCTTTCAGAAGATGATGAGCAAGTTGGCCAAAGGGAAGGAGCCATTAGGCATATTCTATTTGGATTTCCAGAAGGCCTTTGACAATGTACCACGCAGGAGGCTGCTAAATAAGATAAGAGCCCATGATGTTAGGGAAAGGTATTGTCATGGATAAAGGATTGGCTGGCTGGCAGAAGGCAGAGAGTGGGGATAAAGGGGTATTTTTTAGGATGGCAGCTAGTGTGCAGAGGAGTACTACAGGGGTTAGTTTTGTGACCTCATTATTCACATAATATATTAATGAATGAATGGTTTATTGTCACATATAGTTGGGGAGTTACATTGAAAAGTGTTTGGTCATTACAATCTGGCACCAATTTGAAGTACAAAAGAATAAAAGAATGTTCAAAGTTTGTGCGAAGATTTGTAGCTCGGGTGCTCGTTGTTGTGGTTCTGTTCGCCGAGCTGGAAGTTTTTGTTGCAAACGTTTCGTCCCCTGGCTAGGCGACATCATCAGTGCTTGGGAGCCTCCTGCGAAGTGCTTCTTTGATGTTTCCTCCGGTGTTTATAGTGACCACTATAAACACCGGAGGAAACATCAAAGAAGCGCTTCGCAGGAGGCTTCCAAGCACTGATGATGTCGCCTAGCCAGTGGACGAAACATTTGCAACAAAAACTTCCAGCTCGGCGAACAGAACCACAACAATAAAAGAATGTACGTATATAGAGTACATCTTCATCGACCAGGATCCCAAACCTGGCTCCAGGACTTATGCAAGATCCTCTCTCTGGGCCTACTGCAGCCAGGAGTCCCTTCTCTGGGCCTAGGACAGCCAGGAGACCCTGCTCCAGGCCTACTGCAGTCAGAAATCTCTGCTCTGGGCCTACCTAGCCAGATGCCCCCTCTCCGGGCCTACCACAGGCAGGAGCCCCTGCTCTTGGACTACTGCAGCCAAATGCCCCCACTCCAGGCTTCCCATAGCCTGGACCCCTGCCCAGGGCCTACCGCAGCCAGGAGCTCCTGCTCATGACACCAATATAGACACGGTTGACAAACAGCTGCCAATGAAAGAGTCCATGTTCTGAACCTATGAAGCCAGAAATTCCAAATCCACCATCACTGTATCATCCCTGCAATGTCAGTAAGATGAAGAAAAGAAAAAGATAAAGAATAAAAGACAAAAAGGAGAGAGAGAGAAAAAGAATGCAGCCAGTCTGGAGCAGACAGGCTTGGCCCGGACAATACCTACTGTGCCAGTGCCGCCTTCTTGTGAGAAACATTATATGGACGAAAGAATTGAGGGCATCGTTGCTACATTTACAGATGATAGAGAGAAAGGTGGAGAGGCAGGCAGTGTTGAGGGAGTGGGGAGGCTGCAGAAGGATTTAGGCTAGGAGAGTGGGCAAAGGTGGCAGGTGGAATACAATGTGGTAAAGTGTGTGGTAGAAAGAATAGAGGCAGAGACTATTTTCTAAAAGGGAAAATGCTTTGGACATCTGAAGCACAAAGGGATCTGGGAGTCCTAGTTCAGGATTCTCTTCAGGTTAACATGCAGATTCGTTTGGCAGTTCAGAAGGTAAGTGCAATGTTAGCATTCACTTCAAGAAGATGCAATATAAAAGCAGAAATTTATTGTTTAGGCTGTATAAGGTTCTGGTCAGAACATGTTTGGAATATCTTTAGCAGTTTTGGACCCTTTATCTAAAGAAAGGTGTGCTGGCGTTGAAGGAGGTCCAGGGAAGGTTTACAAGAATGATCCCAGGGATGAAGTACTTGAGGACTCTGGGTCTGTAGTTGATGGAGTTCAGAAGGATGAGGGGCAATCTCTTTGAAGCTTACAGAATACAGAGTTACCTGGATAGAGTGGACATGGAGAAGGTGTTTCCACTAATCAGTGAGATTAGGACCCAAGGGCACAGGCTCATCTGAAGGGATGACCAATTAGAACTGAGATGACGTGGAATTTCTTCAGCAAGAGGGTGGTGAATCTGTGGAACTCATTGCTACAGAGGGCTGTGGAGTCCAAATCATTGAGTGTATTTAAGACAGAGATGGTTCCTGATTGGTAAGGGGATTAAGGGTTATGGGGTGAAGGCATCAGAATGGGGTTGAGAAGCATACCAGCCATGATCGAATGATGGAGCAGACTCGATGGGCCAAATGGCCTAATTTTGCTCCTATGTCTTATGGTCTTCAACTGTACCACTCCTCTAACATGTCAACTGACCCTGTATGTAGTTTAACATTCCAGCTAATATTTCCAGCCACGCATGATCCACACTTCCATTCCAGCCCTAAACATTGCCTGCATCCCTTTTCGAATGGAATTTAAAAGAGAAATCTTCTTGGTAATAAAAAGTAATGTTGTAATGCTAATTGGAGGATAATTGTTTGTGATGCTGCTTTGAAAATCACTTCTACCCACTTTAAAACAGATTAATCAGGGACAGGGGTCAAAGTAATCTGGTATGGATCAAGAACAATATTAGTTGCAAGTAGGTGAATTTCAAAACACACTAGTCATCTAATAGGCACCAAATGATTAATAATGCTGAGCAAAACGTACTAAAAATGTAGTGAGTTTCAAAAAGAATTGAATTTGCTGAGAATATCTCAAAACGTTCTGCAACTAAGAACACTGTAAACAAAGGATACTTAAAAATGATGGTTGGAATTTATGGATAGCTTTGTTCACTCAACATTTTTTCACATCTGTCTGTATTGAGGAAGATCAGGCAGGTTGACCAAGTCAACATTTAGATTACCAGAAACAGCAGAAGACACAGCAGATAGTATGCAAATGGAAAAGATCTACAAGTTATATTGATCTACAAGTTGCTTTCAAACTAATAGCAGGGCTAAGAGCACTCACCATTATTTATGTGCAGTGCCACAGTGACTTCTGGAGACATTAGATGCTAAATTTAAAGCAGAAATCAAAAACACGCTTTCAAGGATGTCCCACTCTGCCATTAACTTTGTGAAAATGGCATCTTGCTGCTTGTCCCCCCACATTGAGTGACAAATGTTCTTCATTGGTAAATATAATGTTAAATCGCCACAGAGAGTTGCGTCACATCATTTTAAGTTAAAGAACCTTCTTATTGACCTGTTAAGTGTTAGTTTCTACCAGTCACCCTCTCATGGAAATTCTCTCAAAATGGAAATTAGCATTTTAAAAAAAATGATATTCAGTTCTGCATCTTTTAATCATTGTTCAAAATTTGAATACAAAAGTTTTTCTTTTCTCATTCCAAAAATATGCAGGTCAGGTGAATTGGACAATGCTAAATTGCCCATAGTGTTAGAGGTAAATATAGAGTAAGGGAGTGGATCTGGGCACTATACTCTTCGGAGGGTCAGTGTAGCATTGTTGGGCCTGTTTCCATACTGTAGGGAATCTATTCTAATCAAATCTAATTCTTTCTTGTCTCCCTCAGCACCCAATCTCTTTCCCTTGCTTTATTTCTGTTTCTGTTTCTGATTTGATATTGAATTCACTATTTTCTATTGCACACATCCTGGTCAGTCTTTAAGCTGCTAATTTATTCTAATGTGGTCCAGGTAGTTGAAGATGTTGCATTGATTAAAAAAGACAGTTTGTCAAATTTTTTCATCTTGCACTCAAAAGGACCATTTGCAAGAAAACCAATATAAAGAGAAAACAACATGTATACAGTGGGAGAGGAGAGTGCTGATTGGTTGGCAAGTGGATTCTGATTGATGGAGGTGTTGTCATGGTGAATACGCCCATTAATGTTGATTGATGGTTTACTACAAGGCATTGTTCGAATTTTAAACCAGTTGCCTCTGATTGGTCAGTTAATTACCATGAGAAATAAACTAGTGAATGATGGTTATATTTCTGTGTTGAAGCAGGTGTGATGCATCTACGTGCTCTTTATATTTGCTAAGAACAATGCCCTTTATATTAGAAATCTACAGTGTTCTGAAGAAGGGCCACTGGACCTGAAGTGTTAATTCTGATTTCCCTCCACATATATTGCAGACCTACCAAGACTTTCCAGCAATTTCTGTTTTTGTTTCAGATTTCCAGCATCTGCAGTTCCTTGGATTTTATGACAGTCTTAACTTGGTTGTCAGTATTATTCTTCATACATTCAGGATTATCTGGCAAGTGCTGTCCAATTATATAATCACATCTAATGTAGTGCACAGTGTTGTAAGTTTTGCAAGCATAGGATGATTGAGTACAATCTGTGCCTTGCTTGCTCTAAACAGGAAAAAGAATTGCTTTTTGATGCAATCCGCCAGTCTTTGGGGTATATGGCTGACATAACTGTCATCGCATGGCCAAAATCTAAAAGCAAAATATTGCAGATGCTGGAAATCTGAAATTAAAAGTAGAGAACTTTGTCAGAACTCAGCAGGTTTGGCAGCATCTCTGGACAGAGCAGCTCTTAAAATTTTGAGTCCAATAGGACTCACCTTCAGAATGGAAGAAGAGTCATGTCAGACTCAAAACATTTCCTTTTAATAGTTAATAGGCTGACAATGTCAAATGAGCACATGGATATCACATTCCTATCAATATTCAAGCTCCTGTAGAGTCTTCTCAAATATAAATAAATCTTCAACTATGTCAGTGGAAAACGTGCTCAAACTGATTGTAAAAATTCACCCATCTGTTACGAATACGCAAAATCTGTGCTACCAAACAACTATTAGGATGGAAAGGCTTCAAAATTATTTTGAGAAATTGGTTAGGTTCCACCATGGCAATCAACGATTGACATAGTGAATCACTGGCTAAGAAATTAACTTTACATTGATTTAAAAAATAAAATAAAGGGATGTTAAACATTTAATGTTGAAAACAAGATTATTACCTTTATACACCAGGGTTGATGATTGACAGATCACAAAATATTGCAAAAAATGAAGAAAATCCAACCATGTACAATTATCTGACTGATAGACAGGAAATGCAGTTCACTACAGAGGTACATAAAGTAATTAGCATTGAGTCAAGTGACCTAAAGAGGAAGCATGTGTTGAATAGATCATATGATAGTTTTCTATTCAGGAAAAGATCATTACATCATAACTGATAAATTTATCAGGAGCAGTAGCTATAATAGCCAACAGATAGAGTACAAAGCTGAATTGTTGTATAAGGTTTGGTTAGTCCATATCTGAATGACTGTGGAATTCTAATCACTTAATCACATGAAGATCATGTGAAGCATACAAAAGTGAGAAATGCAGATGATTGCTGACATCTGAACTTTAAGGCAGAAAATTTAGAAAGTTGGTTTATTGTTTTTGACAAAACGATACAACTTTGTAGTGGTTGGTTGAAAGCAAGTTATGAGATTGAAACAAGGATTCTACAAGGGGATTTAGAGACATAAGTGAGTGGGCAAAAGCCTGGCAGATGGAATATGATGTGGGAAAATGTGAGATTATGCACCTAGGTGGGAAGAATAAAGCAGATAAATATAACTTTTTATTTGATTTCTTATTGTCACATGTACCTAAGTACAGTGAAAAGGTTTGCTTTGTGTGTAGTACAGGCCGATCATACCGTACAAAGGGTGATTCAACAGACCAAGGAATATAAAGTTACGGCTGCAGAGAATGTGCACAAAGAGTGAGATCAACATGAGGTTTGAAATTTGAGAGGTCCGTTCACAAGTCCAATAACAGCAGCCAAGAAGCTGTTCTTGAACCCATTAGTACATGTGATTAAGCTTTTGTATCTACTGCCTGATAGCAGAGGTTGGAAGAGATTATAACCAAGGTGGGAGGGGTTTTTGATAACATTGGCTGCCTTTCCGCTGTAATGACAAGTGTAGATGGAATCAATGGATGGAAGGTAAGCTTGCGTGATGGGCTGGGCTATGTCCACACCTTTCTGTAGTTTGTTACGATCTTTGATAGAGCAGTTCCCATACCAAGATGTGATACATCTTGATAGAATGCTCTCTATGGTGCATCTGTAAAAGTACGTGCAGGTCCTTATCAACATGACAAATTTCCTCAGCCACCCAAGGAAGAACAGGAGTTGTTGTGCCTTCTTGTCAGATCTACAGTCACTCCCAGGAACTTGACAGTTTCAACTATCTCTACCTTTGGAGGATGGAGAATGGAGAAAGAGTGCAGAAGGCTACAGCACAGAGGGATATGGGTGTCATAGTGCATGAATCTCAAAAAGCGAACAATCACATTCAGTGGCTAATAGAGAAGACAAATGGACTGTTTGTCTTTATTTAAAAGGGAATGGAATATCAAAATAGGGAGCTCTGATTAATACTATACAAAGCACTCATAAGAATGTGCAAACTCCACACCAACAGTCACCTAAGGGTGGAATCAAACCCAGGTCTGTGGTGCTGTGAGGTAGCAGTGCTAACCACTGAGCCACTACACAGCCTGGGTCATTAAACATATTGAAGGCTGAGATCAATCGGTCCTTTTTAATCTGTAAGGAAATCAAGAATGATGGGGATAAGGCGGAAAAATGAATTTGAGGGTTATCAGATGAACCATGATGTCATTCAATGGCAGACTGAAAAACTGAATTCTTTTCCTTTGTCTCATTGTCTTTTGGTCTTAAGTAAGGAATTGATGATGATTGAATTGGGGAAAATGTACTGGTGGTAAGAGTTCAAAAGATGAAATACAAATTACTTTGAAGTGGTGAAAATGTAGGCAATATTTTATCTGAAAGGCAATAGAGACATTGAATAAGTTACCAGGGATGGCCTATAAAACAAAAAATAAAATAAAGTTTAAGGGACAAGATACAATTTTTGAGGAAGAAAATATTGAAATTTATCCGAAGACTATTGATGGTTCTTTGTAATTAATGATGAAGTCCTGTCAGCCGAGGTGAGTCTTCAGATGAGTTGCAAGTTTGGACCTGCAATTTATTTTGCAGTGGGAACACATTGTTGCTGGTGCAGTTGGGAATTTGAGGTGTCGGGTTATCTTATTCCTTCAAGCTTTGTTGCCAGCTGTCAATCTCATCACTGAATCCCTGAGTCTCAAAGTGATTTGATAAATTAGGAGGGGCCAGACTGAGTGCATGGCAGCCTTCTCCTCCCAGTCAGTGGTGTCAATGACTCCATGCTATAGGGTGGTCTTCACATTTTTATTGTTGGCTACCCTTTTAGCATTGTCCGACAGAGAGCTGGGAAAAGAGACGAAATTCAGGCAGGCAGTTTTCAGGCAATGTAGATGCAATAATCCGTCCATCGAAGTTGGGTCTTCAAAAGCAGAAATTCAATGCTGGTCAATATTGGCCCAGCCAAACCCCAGAGCCTATGCCATCCCAAACATCAAGACACACTTACCTCAGCCTCCTCCCTTCCCACTTGCTTCCATTGGCTGATTGCCTCTGGTGTTTGCTGCTAATTGGCTCACCCAGATCTCTGATTGCAGCAGCAACGTTCGACAGATTCTGCCTTTCACACATGAGGCTGTTCCTTCTCTGATTGGTCCTGTCCCACTACATTTTGACTGCTGTCATATTGACTCCACAGCACAGGAGCAGACCTTTCAATCCAGCTGATCCATACAGTGTTTATTCTCTTCATGGGTATTCTTTTACTGCTCACTCTCTCTGTCAATCTTCTCTTTTGCTGCAGTTTAACATCCAACCTTCTGTTCCTGCAGCTGTAATCTGTAAAAAGGCTCGTATTGTTTTAATGAACCTATATTTGATTGAACTGCATCATGTTGATGCTTCCCTCAGCCATCAAGACTGTTGTGTGCTTAGAAGGACTAATGTGAACCATGTAGTATATTGGATCAAAGAAATCCAAATTTGATGTGTTTATTAAATGTTATTATATGTTAATTGCCAATTAAGAATTTCATTGGAGATAGAGCATGGTTAATATGTGTGGACATTAGAAAAGAGAGAGGAACTGTTCAAAAGACCATTGGCAGACAATAGGAGAGTAACACTGAGAATATCTTTTAAAATCTGCATAGACTATACCATCCTTTCCTTAGGTTAAAGAGGTCAGTCCAGAGGTTAGCCTGGATATGGTGAAGAAAAGGAAGAAACTATCATAACTAACTAGAATGATTAGATGAGGCATATTGCTGCACCAGAACAGTACATTCCTAGGTTGTTCTTCAATATGCTCTGCATTACCTCAGCCTGGATTGTAGTGGGAAGACAAATATTAGGAGCTGCACTGGGTTAATAAGGAGAGAATTAGCCAGGGATCTTGCTTCTGATTGTCACATAGTGAGCACTGGGGTATATATGAGGTGGTTGAGGACTGAGGGCCTATGTTGATTTTCATTGTCCCCAATACACTGTTTGAGCTCGTTATGAAAAATAAACATGCGGGCAAAGCTGGCGATGGGAGCTAGCATCTATGAACTTACAGCCCTGTGGGAAAGGGAAAGAGAAAATATGCAAACAGTGAAAACAAAGACAAATAAAAAATGTTGACCCAGTGACAGTATTGGAATACTCTGACCCAAGGAAAAATATTCACCTTTCCAGAATTTTTAAATTAAGGAAAACAAATGGAAAAAATTGCAGATAATAGAACAGTTCTGTTAAAATGATTCATAAAGTAAGAAATGATAAACCTATTTTGCTTCTGATCTGAAATCTTACTTGGATAGTAATAATTTAATGTAAAGGTAGAGGAGAACCTATAAACCACTACATCTTGTATTAGAGAGGGTACCTTTATTGAATGTTGGCTTCAATTCTTTTCTTAATATATAATTGTTAAATATTATATTTTTAAATTGGAGTGTCAAACAAAATCATCTTGGGACATCTTTTCCCAATAATTAATCGGAACGAAAGCCATTATCTTTACTTATCCAATACTATATCTAGTAATCAGAAAATGATTTTCTGGATTTGTAATAAAAACCTCATGTAATATGGAAGAATTATTAAATATATATGGTATGAAGAAACAGTTTGACAGGGAAGCAGATTTTAAAATGTTAAACATTAATAAATTGCAAGGGTAGAAATTAGATAGTTGGCTCTTATTCATGCACTGTTGAGGACACAAATTGAGTGTGATTTGTCAAACCTCTGTTGTTATCAGTGTAATAGAAATATACTGATCCACAGAGACCAGCAGGAGATATACTGATCTACACTGACTACAGCAGGCAGACTGAACCATGCCAATAGACAGACTGAATAGTTGAGAAAGAGGCTGAGTGAAACACTCTGACTGGGAGATTGTTCCACATGCATCAGTAGCTGATAAACAGGCTGAAACACACAGAGCAGCAGCAATCAGAGGGTAACAGGCCCAGTGGGGAATTTAGCTTGAAGTGTCTGGGAGTAGTTGGCTGTCCATAGGGGGTCAATAGTGGTGATAGTTAGTACTGTGCCAGGGCTTCAATTCAAAGGTTACACAAGAGTTAGAGCAGCTGTTGGTTCCTCTACCTTTTCCAGATTCAATTGGAACTCTCTGAAGTTTCTAAGTCTAATTGAGTGTCACCTTCATGGTCTTCCACACGGTCTCAGTGATGCTGTATTGGCTAACTTCCCATCACAAGATCTGAACATTTACTGCAACTTGTTGATTAATTTGGAGTTTCTTCTTTGCCATTGGCGATTGAATTACTGGTGAAAACAAAACAACTTGATCACTTCCTCAGTTTTGTTATCTGAATAATCCTTTTTGCTTATTGCAATATTCATTGTGGTAGCTGTGGATTCATTTTTGGAAGATGAAGTCAGATATTCTACTGAATCTTGTCCCTTTCTAGTCATCTCCACATGTACTGCACTGCTTGAATTTGTCCTAGCTAGTTGTTCACTGTGCTATGTTACAATCTGATTCAAGTCAGTCACAAATGTTACAACTATCTCGAATGGGGAATTGTATTCAGTTGCTGCCTTGTTGTTTGCTTTCACAACTGAGTTCTGAAGAAAGGTCACTAGACAGAAACATTAACTTTAATTTTTCTCCACAGATGCTATGTTTGACACTGTGTAGCCAACGAATGTTGAAAGTGACATTAGAATTTGAGATTTTCCAGCAATTTTTATTTTTATTTCTAATTTCTGACATCTGCAGTTCTTTCAGTTTTTTTTAACAGGTTTGGAGGGACTGTCTTATGAGGAGAGATTTAGTAGACTGGGCCTCTACTTGTTGGAATATAGAAGAATGAGAGGTGATTAGATTAGATTAGATTACTTAGATTACTTACAGTGTGGAAACAGGCCCTTCGGCCCAACAAGTCCACACCGACCCGCCGAAGCGCAACCCACCCATTACCCTACATTTACCCCTTTTACCTAACACTACGGGCAATTCAATAAGGTGATCTTATTGAAATATACAAGATTCTTAGAGGACTTGACAGAGTGAATGCAGGAAGGTTGTTATGCCCTCGTGGATAAGTCTAGGATCAAAGGACATCATCTCAGAACAAGGGGGTCACAGCTTTAAGACAGAGATGAGGAGGAATTTCTTCTTTCAGAGAGTTGTGAATCTGTGGAATTCTTTACCACGGAAGGCTGTCACACCTGGGTTAAATATATTAAAGGCTGAGATAGACACATTCTTAATCAGTGAGGGAATCAAGTATTATGGAGAAAAGGCAGGAAACACGACCAGAAACTCTAGCCACTGTCCCTACATCAAAGACATCTCAGAAATGACTGCCAGACTACTCAGACCCCTTGGCATCATGGTAGCCCACAAACCTACCAACACCCTAAAACAGCAGCTAATGAACTTGAAAGACCCTATACAGACAATGATCAAAACTAACGTCATTTACAAAATACCGTGCAAGGACTGTAACAAACACTACATTGGACAAACAGGCAGAAAACTAGCCACCAGGATACATGAACACCAACTAGCCACAAAAAGACATGACCCTCTCTCACTAGTATCCTCACATATGGATGAGGAAGGACACCACTTTGACTGGGACAACACACCCATCATAGGACATGCCAAACAAAAACATGCACAAAAATTCCTAGAAGCATGGCATTCCAACCAGAACTCTATCAACAAACACATCGAGTTAGACTCCATCTACCACCCCCGAGAAAAGAAACAGGAAATACCATCGCCACAGGAAATTACATCACCAACCCAAAGAAACCCAAACATATAAATAGAAAGCAGGAATTTTCAGCATTGCTTCACATGAGGTCCACTGAAGATGTTAGTTAGTAAGGTAACGAAACATCTGGAAATGAACCTTTCAGCTCAGCGAGCAAACCTACATCTAAAACCTCAACCTGAGCTACAAATCTACTTCCAAAACCAGTTTATCAAGTATTTTCTTATTTCTTCTTTGAATGTTGCTCAGTTTTCTCACTATTTTTGGCCAGATCAGGATCTGTAGTTCCATTATCCTCTGTGCCAAACCTGACCAAGCACTGATCTACCTTTCAATCAATTTTGGTCTGAAAGAGGCCAGCACTTCCCACAACCTGCCTGTGTTCAGATTTGTTGATTTACTGCAATATAAAACATATCTGATAAGCTAATGAGTTGGTTATGCACTGGTCATACAGATACTCTCATTTAATTTGACTCATAGAGAAAGAAGACTTTCTTTCTGTCATAATCTCAGTGAAATTATGACATTCTTTGTAAAACTGTTTTTTCTCCCCAAACATAATTGTGCATTTAATATGAAGTCGTAATTCTAATATGAACAATGAAAGGACCTAATGTATTGAATATGGATTTTTTTTAAGTGACCCAAGACCATCTCTAACAGATCCCATCTTTTACCATGTGTTAAATCAGGCAGCCCAACTTGGAAAGGAACATCATTTATTGGTGGACAACAAAATAGAGCCAATACTCATGACATACATAGGACAGTCCCAGCCCAGGACTGACAGTTCTGTAGGCCCATTGCTGGGTCTGCTTTAATTTTTTAAAAATCCATAAGTACTTTTACCACAATGAACAATTGTCCCACCACCAAATCGCCATTGGATCTGCTCTATAAAGGGCTCAGGTGATGAATTCCAACAGGACAGACCACTACGTGTTACCAGGCTAATTTATACTCAATGAGCTCCAGAGGGAGATTAGTTCGTAAATCCCCATGGCATTAAAGGGGTTATCCCCTCTGAGCCCATGAGATAACCCCTTCTCCTGTGATGGCCATTTTTCTGTTCCTTTATGTGTCTGGTCGAGACTACATAATAAATAGGTGAATGTCTCTTCCATGAAGACCATTGATGATTCACTAAAGAGGTCTCCTCCTCCATAGTGTGTCAGTTGGAACAGTACCTCTGTGGGTCCCCCAGAGTTGGTCATCGTATTTTCTTTTTTGCTTGCGGTCTTCTCCCAGTTTTAACCATATACAGTGCCAGACCTGTGTTTTTAAGAAGCACTCCCAGGACACCCAGAGAGACACACTGAATTTCCTCACATTTTCTGTGTCTCCCCCAATAATTGTTGAGACCTAGGAAAATCTTGACTCCATTGTGTTCCTTGGAGTCAGAATCCTTTTTTATGGAACTCTCCTTCTCTTTTGAGAGCATATAATCCATCTTTGTCAATTCTGTACCCAAGGTAAGTTACCTCAGTTACCTGGAAGACACATTTTTCCTTTTTAGTCTGATGCTGGCTTCAGAAAAATACTAGGCAAAAGTGAGGACTGTAGATGCTGGAGATTAGAGTCAAGAGTGTGGTGCTGGAAAAGCTCAGCAGGTCAGGCAGCATCTGAGGAGCAGGAAAATTGATCTTTTTGGCAAAAGCCCTTCATCAGGAATGAGGCTGGAGCCTCGGTGGGGCGGGGGGGGGGGGGGAATAAATGGGAGAGGGGTGGGGCTGGGGGGAAGGTCACTGAGTGCAATAAGTAGATGAAGGTGGGGGTAAAGGCGATAGGTCAGAGGGGAGGGTGGAGCGGATAGGTGGGAAAGAAGATTGGCAGATGGGACAGATCATGAGGATGGTGCTGAACTGGAAGGTTGGCACTATGGTAAGGTGGGGCAAGGGGCAATGAGGAAACTCGTGAAATCCACTTTGATGCCATGGGTTTGAAAGGTCCTGAGGCGGAAGATGAGGTGTTTTTCCTCCAGGCATTGGATGGTAAGGGAGTGGCAATGGAGGAGGCCTAGGACCTACATGTCCTTGGCAGAATGGGGAGGTGGGGGGGGGGGGGGAGGGTTAGTTGGAGTGTTCAACCACGGGGCAGTGGGTTGGTTGGTGCAGGTGTCCCGGAGATATTCTGTGAAGCACTCTGCGAGCAGGCGTCCTGTCTCTCCAGTGTACAGGAGACCGCATTGGGAGCAACGGATACAGTAAATGACATGTGTGGACATGCAGGTGAAACTTTGATGGATGTGGAAGGCTCCTTTGGGACTTTGGACGGAGGGGAGGTGTGGGCGCAGGTTTTGCAATTCCTACGGTGGCAGGGGAAGGTGCCGAGAGGTGAGGGTGGGTTGTTAGGAGATGTGGACATAACAAGTTATGTGGGAATGATCTTTATGGAAAGCGGATAGGAGTGGTGGGGGGGAAATATATCTCTGGTGGTGGGGTCCATTTGTAGGTGGCAGAAATAGCGAAAGATGATGCAATGTATACGGAGATATACTGTAATGCCTCCCCCAAACTTTCCACATGTTCTTTTGCTGTAGCTCCTGAGTTTAAAATGTCTTCCAGATAGACTACCACTCTGGAGGATGTTCTCCATTTCCATTTGAAAGATGACATCGGCCAAAGATACCCTAAAAGGCAAGTGAGTGTACTGATGCAGTCCTTTGTGAGTACTTACAGTCATATACTTCCTGGATGACCTCTCAAGCTCCAGTTGCGCTCATGTTCAGTTTAGAAAGGATGTGACACCTGCCAGCTTTTTTACAAGTCCTCAATGCATGGTCCAGGATATCTATCCCATTTACCTGTAAAAAGTATCTCATTCTTTCAACATATTGGGGCCAATCCTCCACACGCTCATCATAAGGTTCCAGTTTCCCAATACTTCTCATAAATCCCTTCCAGGGTATTATCTGGTTTGTTGAAAGGCAAGGCTGTCCAAAACTTTACTCTTGTCACCAGTGCAATAACGCAAGAAGCCCAACTGGAAAGGAACATTGTTTATTGTTGAACACCAAAACAGACCTGCAAGTGATTATGAGATACAGATAAGTTTTGGTGAAGTTATTTCAATTATACATAACAAAACCATGCTAAATGTTGCAGTTAATTGATGCCTAGAGACGTCCACCCTAAAGCCCTCCTTGTTCATGTGTTGAGCTATTAGATCTAGCATGCATGGGTAATATTTTTCACCTAGCTCATGTTTAGTGTGGCATTTGATGATTTGCCATGAGTAAAAAGGTTGGAAAACCGATCATAAAATATGGTTAAAGTTTTTGTTCATATGTGCTGTTAGTTATAACACTCATGATGTACATAGGCTAGCCACGTCTATGGGTCTGCTTTTTAGTTTCTCTTTTCCTATTTTTCTAATCAACCTGTTCAGTGATGTTCTTACACACCTCTGGAACAGGTGGGTCGCTTGGTTCAATAATAGGGACCCAACCACTGCACCACAAGAGCCCCTGAGTCCTATTTATTTCTTTTATATACAGTGAGACAGAAATTAATGACACTGTTGTGAATAGACTTTATTCCACTTTACACCAGCAAA
The DNA here is from genome assembly GCF_037043375.1 of Chiloscyllium plagiosum. Taxonomy (NCBI): domain Eukaryota; kingdom Metazoa; phylum Chordata; class Chondrichthyes; order Orectolobiformes; family Hemiscylliidae; genus Chiloscyllium; species Chiloscyllium plagiosum. Next base: position 87,093,885 of record NW_028270144.1, read on the forward strand.
ACACCCATGTGGCCAATTCTGTATTAACAAGCAAAGCCTGTTAAGGGCAATGCTGACATCAAGAAAATGAGAGGCGTTAGGGCGGGAAGGAGGGGACTAAATCAAAATGGAATTAGATGGGGAAATAAATCACTGTACCCCTCACAGTGCCCACTTCTCCCAGTCAGTTTGTTTGGGTCTGCTTTATAAAGGGCTCAGGTGATGAGTTCTAACTGGTCAGGCCATTACCTGTTACTAAGGGAATTCATAGCCATAAGCTCCTTCTGTAGATTAATGAGTGATTTCCATGGGCCTCAAAGGGGTTATCACAACATATCTCCAACATGACATTGTCCTGGGCAAAAGGGAAAATGAACATTATCAGGCATCTGAAATACAAAGCTGCTGTGTTTTATGCTTTGTGGCAAAGCTGCAACACTATTGAGGGGAAAGGGCAATTTGCTCTGGTGCTGGGAAGAAGCCTGTTCTTGTATTCATGCAAAGTATTATTTCAAATAGAATTTGTACTACTAGGTTGTGGGAGTATCAAGAGTTTAAAGGATGCCATTGTGCATATCCTGTTGACAAAACCTTAGATAAAATTCAACAGCCACTCTGCAAGTATTTATTATAATCAGGTCCAGAGGCTTGAAAACCTCCCACTAATCATATTTTTGAAGTAGTAGTAAATATTTTGAATGCAAGCAAAGAAGAGGAATCTGGGTAGGGAATTTATAAAAGGCAAGGGTGACTGGTACCCACACGATTAGTTTGAACCATGACAGACCTAAATTTATAACCTGCAGCTGTTGGATGTCTGATACGAGTCTCAGCATTAAACAGCAGTGTGAAACGCAGTTCAGCAGGGAGACTTGCACAGAAAAGCAAGCCCAGCACAAGAAACTAGGGTAGGAAACAGTTCAACTTCGTAGTTAACCCTAACCTTTATTATATCCGTTACTGTATTTTTCACAAAATATTATTATTTATATGTTACCTTTTCTTTAACAACAGATAGAATTGTTTTCAGGCAAGACTGTAATCAGAGTCTTCTATTTTTGACAAGTTTCCAGTATGATAAGTGGAAGTGATTGTTGCTTATTATGAGATACAGATAAATTTTGGTGAAGTTATTTCAATTATACATAACAAAACCATGCTAAATGTTGCAGTTAATTGATGCCTAGAGACATCTGCTCTAAAGCCCTCAGAATTAATCAAGCTGCGTCCTTGTTTATGAATTGAGTTATTAGATCTAGCAGTCATGGGTAATATATTTCAGCTAGCTCCTGTTTAGTGTGGCATTTGATGATTTACCGTGAGTAAAAAGGTTGGAAAAACTATCATAAAATATGGTTAAAGTTTTTGTTCATATATGATATTAGTTATAACACCTAATATTAATTTACCGAGTTTTCCAGTTTCCAAAAATACATATTCTGCTTTTAACATTTGTTGTCAAAGGGGGACCACAAGCAAATACTTTGACAAACCTAGGTGACGGACATAGACTGACAAGTTTATGTGAATTTTGCTGAAGCAATCTGTTAATCCAATCATGAGGCAAAAGTATCTGAGGCAGGGTGTGGCTCAAAAGTTCCATTCTACAATTAGAGCACAGGCTTTGCATTAGAATCTGATAGCAGAGAGGAACGTAATTGACAAATGATGTCATTGAACAAATTTCAGAGATTGGATAATCTTAGACATTAAAAACCTTTTAACACATGGAATGATTGCACCCCATCATGCTTCAATATTGCAGTGTACTACTCAGGAAAGCTTTCCTTTTATGACTAATTTATTTCTGATTTCTTTTGCCTAAGTATGTAAGAGAAAATGTTTCAATGACTTGATTGTTTCTAAATTGCTCTGGCCTGAATTCATGTTAAATCATCTATGTGAATCCAGGATCATGAAGTCTGGAACATTCACAAAGTCGAACTTGATCTTAGTCTTAGGAAGAAAAATATGTTCTTAAAATCAGAACTTGTTGGCATAGTGTATCATTAAAGTTTTGCAGAACACAATTGCGTTATTTGTAAAGGAGCAATCAAAGATTCTAAGGAGTGGGCTGATGTTATGAAGCAAACTCAGCAGCCGTTTTATGGCATCAGTCTAGAGAGTCAGAATGTGATGCCTGACGCACCATGTGAGTACATTTCTCTACTAGTTCTTTGCCAGGCTTAAAATATCCTTGGACCAGAACACTGCAAGCACCATGTGTGAATTCCAATGTGAGTTAATAAACAGCTAGAGGAGCTAGTTTGAGCACCAACACATACGTTCTTTTAATTTATGTAAAACCAAATGTGAGCTCCCAAGTTCTAAATCATCTTTTCAGTCCCTGTTTCCTAACTTAGCTCTTGCATTTAATAGGACTGTCAGTCTGATAGCTTAGACCACTAGGCACTTTCAGAATAGGTTTAAATGAATTCTTATCATTTAATGAACATATATTTTTAAACTTCAAATTTAAACTTTATGATTGCTAAACAATTTTAAATATGTGAAGCACTACTAGGAGTGATTTTTTTTCTACTGGATGATAATTCAACTGTTTATTTATTGGTCTTAAAAAAGCATTACCAGAATTCTCTATTGCTGCTTTCCATTAACCCTCCCACTCCTCAACAAATTTGGCTGCTCTGTAAGATCTTGCCAGTCTGAACTATTCTTGATCGCTCCTTAATATGTGGTAACTTATTATTGCCTCCTTTCTTTTCCAAAGTACTGGCTGTTATTGAATAAGGTTGTTGGCTCCAGTCATTCTTCTGATGTCACACTAAAGCCTGTGGGTGGGGACATGAGTTCTACACTAGCTTAAGGGCGGAGCAGATGTTACATTACTAGCCTTCTTGAGTCCTAGTACCTGTGCCTGACCAAATGTTGTCGTATTTATTGCCATCATGCAAGAAACATTCTTGCTTTCCAAGAAGAATACCACTTCTATGGATACTCCACATTGCTTCACCCTTTACCATTAATCCTTTTGATAAGCCCAAGACAAAGCAAAAATAAAGGTGGACTATTGGCAGTAAACTACCTAAAACAATCCTGAGCCAGTATCAGATACTGCTAGAGGTGGCAAATACTGCATGTCCTAGGAGTGGTCACTGGGAAAAATATCCCAGTTCCAACTTCAAAAGCATGAAGTCTGTTCTTTCCTTAAAAATAACTCCATGGCCTTTCTATCCTTTTCTCTCTAATTTAGTTTTTGTCTGCATCTCCAAGCTCCATCCTTATCTCAGTCATCGCTGTGTCGTGAGCTCTATCAGTTTAGTTTACATTTTAATTTAGTTCCAAGAAAAACCTGACAAAATCTCAACTTCTGTAACTATATGGAATGATGGTTCCTTCTTGTCTCCTCTACCTGCATAACTTTCAGCATTGTTGCCCACAGTATCCTCTCAAGCTTCTTCATTGTATTCAACTCAGTGGAAATGCAATCTCATGCTCTACTCTTAACTGTTGGGAAGGAGCCTGAAAGAATATGCAATAACACTTGGCCATACATTGCATGGTTGCTGCTCATGCATCCCAAAGATTAATTCATGCATCTCTTGTATTTTGGGTCTACATGATGACTTCAGTAGTGACGGAAGTGAACTTGCATGGAGATTCTTCTGCATATTTTTCATGACTCAGAATGCTGAAAAAATGGTGTAAAAATGTATCTGAGACATCCATAGCTCTTGTATTGAAACTATGACAGACAAACAGGAGATGCATAACGTAAGTTCATTCCTTTTAACATTGTGTAAAAATGCCTACATATGGATATATAACACTGCAGCTTTAGTTGTACATCACAATCCCTGACTATTACTGTCCTATTGAATTCTTGCTGTGAGTGAACCAGAAATTTCTTCCCCTTAAAATTGAAAGATATGCATTCGGCTTCTCTCAGATATTCCATGCCCTTCTACCTTGCTGTTCTCAGATTGATGTGAATCTCAAACTCCCTGTGAGTTGCAGATTGCCTGTCTCCACAGGCCAGGCCCTAACTCTATATTTTTTGTGTAATTTTATCTGGGAAGTGCTTCATGTCAACCATAATGTTTTAGAAGATGATTAGTGACCTCCAGACATATGTGTTTTTACAAGTGACCAACTGCAGTTTACTCCAAATGTAAATGACAAACCAAAGACAATTTTGTAATAATTTGGCCTGAAAGTCCTGGGACAGTGCCTGAGATGCTGGGAACAGGATCTATGGTCAGGGAGAGCACATTGTGCTTGCAGACTTCGACCACCTTTTTCTGTCTGCCTGTAAGTGAAACACTTCAAAATCATTTCTCTAGGTAAACATATCCTGGGGTTGAAGCAGAAAGAGTTTTCAGCTGAAGGTCTTCAGCTTCAAGAGACCTGTAGACCTGTTACCCATTTGAAAAAGAGGGACTTGATCCCTTCAAAAGTTGATTATTTCTCTCAGGACCTCCTTGGGCATTTTCTGGGATATTGGTGTTACTTGTGTTAACTCTTAGCTGGTGTGAGTTATATTAAGAGTATGGAAAGTCTAAAAGTGGACTCCCAAAGCAAAACTAGAAACATTCTCGGACTTGCCCTCCTGATAGTGGAAGGGGAATGCAAATTCTGCTCTTGGTATTCCCTGTTGACCTGAATTTAACATTCCTGTCTAAAAGTGACAGAGTCCTGAAACCCCCCCCCCCCCCCCCCCCCCCAAACCAGCCAAGAACTTATGTTCCACTCTGCTTTCTGAACCTGGGATTTAAGGTCCTTGCTCTCTGAGAAAACAGATCTAGTCACAGCCTTTGAAAAATGGCAACCTCAGAGGTAGAGGCTGTCTGTCTTGCGGGTGGGCATTGTGGAATGAACAATCAGTACTGCTGCTCATCACGTTTTGTGAGCTCTCTGTTCTATTGCCCATTATAAGGTAGGTTTGCTGCTACCACTCTCTTTCAGGGTAATGGTTGGCAGGACCAGTTTGATGGAATGCTGGAGAGGAAAATCGAGTAAAAGAGATTCTTGTCTTAAACAAGATATAGTTTATTGAATGACAGCAGCGAGGTGCAAATTATATTGATTATTGCAGAGATTATGAGGCAGATCCAGATGGTAGGTCTCTTCCCATGTCCATAAATGGCCTTGTGTGCAGTATCTTATCGAACATCTTTTTGAAATCCATCTATATCTCTTGTTTCTCCTTTATTGATTATGTTTGTTACCTCCACAAAGAATAAACCTGTCATGCATGATTTCTCCTTCATGAAGCCAAGCTAACTGCATTTGATTTTATTATGCTTTTCGAATGCTCTGTTATTGCATCCTTTCAAATGCAGTCTAGCAATTTGCAGATGTTAAGCTAAGTGGCTATTTCTTTTTGGTCTCCTTCCCTTGTTGATAAAGGTTGACACATCGATAGTTTTCTAATCACCTGGGAATTTTCCTAAATCTAAGAATTCTTAGAAGATTACTATCAATTATCTTCAAAAATCCAGGATACAACTCATCAAGTCCAAGAGATTTAAGAGCCTTTAGCTCCATTAGATTTCTTAGTATGTTTTCGATGGCACTAGTTATTATCTTATTTTTCGCCCAACCTTGGATTCCTTGGTTATTTAATACTTTTGGAGTGCTATTACTGTCCTCTACCATGAAAGCTGAAGCAAGGATTTACTTAACTTCTCTGCCGCTTCCTAGTTCCCTATGATTATATCTTTAACTTTATTCTCCAAGGGGTCCGTACTCACTTTGATCTCTCTTTTCTTTTTTATATGTTTGAAGTTCTTACTGTCCATTTTTGTTATTTGTTAGTTTGTCATCATAGTTAATTTTCGCCCTCTTAATATTTTTTGATCATCTAAATTGGGGGAGAGGAAATTATGTCCGTATTAGGCGGGAGCCAGGGAAAGTTAATTGGGAGCAGCTGTTATCGGGCAAGTCCACATTTGACAATTAGGAGTTGTTTAAATGTCTACTCATCAGAGTTCAGGACCAGTATATTCCTGTAAGGAGGGAGGACTTGGATGGCAAGTATGAGACCCTTGGATGACAGGGGAGATTGTGAATTTAATTGGAAAGTAAAAGGAAACATATGTAAGATTTAGGAAACTAAAATTGGACAGGGTCTGTGAGGAATATAAGAACATAGGAAACAACTCAAGCAAGAAATCAGGAGAGCAAGGAGGGGTCATGAAATGTCCTTGGTGAGGAGGATCAGAGAGAATCCCAAAGAGTTTTATACATACATTAAAAACAAGAGAATAACTTGGGAGAAGATAAGACCACTCAAGGATAAAGGAGCAAATTTATGCTTGGAAGTGAAGATATGGGCAAGTTCCTAAATGAGTGCTTTGCATCACTATTCACCCAGGAGAAGGATATGGAGGATAGTGAGATTAGTGTGGGCCATGCTATAATGCTAGGGCATTTTGAGGTCAAGAAAGAAGCGGCGTTGGGTTTCTTGAAGAGCATTAAGGTAGATAAGTTCCAAGGATCCGATGGGATCTATCCCAGATTATTGAGAGAGGCAAGAGGAGAGATGGTTGGGCCTTGACCAAGATCTTTGTAATCTCTCTAGCCACTGGAGAGGTCCCTGAGGCCTGATGAGTAGTTAATGTTGTTTCTCAGTTCAAGAAGGGAAATGGATATATAGATCGGTGAGTTTCATATCAATGGTTTGGATATTATTGGAAAGAATTGTTATGGACAGATTTACGCGCACTTGGAGAAATGTGGTCTAATTAGGGACAGTTAGTATGGCTTTGTGCCATGACTTACTAATTTGATTATTTTTGAGGAGATGCCGAGGGTGATTGAAGGGAGTAGAGCAGTGAATATTGTTTACTTGGATTTTAGTATGGCTTTTGACAAGGTCCATCATGGTAGGCTCATTGAGAAGATTAAGATGCATATGGACTAGGCCTTATGGATTCAGAATTGGCTTGCCATAGAAGACAGAGGGTAGTGTAGGAGGGTATTTTTCTGGCTGGAGGTCTATGACTAGTGGTGTTGTGCAGGGATCCATACTGGGATCTCTGCAGTTTGTGATTTATATGAATGATTAGGATAAAAATGTAAATAGGTGGATTAATAAGTTTGCAGATGACACAAAGATCGGTGAGTTGTGGATAATGTAGAAAATTGCCAAAGGATACAGTGGGATATAGACCAGTTGCAGATATGGGCAGAGAAATGACAGATGGAGTTTAATTCAGGCAAGTGTGAGGTGCTGCATTAGGGAGATCAAATGTTAAGGGAAGGTGTACAGTTAATGGCAGGACTTTTAACAGCATTGATGTATAGAGGGATCTTGTGGTCCCAACCCAAAACTCCCTGAAAGTAGCCTCACAGGTAGATAGGTGAAGAAGGCATTTAGCATGCTTGTTTTATTGGTCAGGGAATTGGGTACAAGAGTAAGGAAGTGATGTTGCAGCTTTTGAAAAGTTTGGTTAGGCCACACTTAAAGTATTGCATTCAGTTCTGGTTACCACACAACAAGAAGGATGTGGAGGCTTTGGAGAGGGTGCAGAAGAGGTTTACCAGAATGCTACATGGATTAGAGGGTGTGAGCTATAAGAAGAGGATGGACAAACCCAGGTTGTTTTCTCTGAAGCAGCAGAGGCTGAGCAGAGACTCAATAAAAATAATAAAATTATGAGATGCATAAGTATGGTTGACAGTCAGAATCTTTTTCCTAGAATTGAAATGTCTAATATTAGAAGGCATGCATTTAAGGTAAGAAGGGGAAAGTTCAAAGGAGATGGGGGGGTGGGGGCAATTTTTAATGCAGAGAATGATAGGTGCTTATAACAGGCTGCCAGTGGTGTGTTGGAGGCAGATTTGAGAACAGCATTCAAGGGGCTTTTTAGATAAGCACATGAATAGGCAAAGAGTGGGGGATATGAACCATGGGCAGAAAGGAGTGGTTTAACTTGATGCCATATTCAGCACAACATTATGGGCCGAAGGGCCTGTACCTTTGCTGTATTGTTCTTTGTTCCATGTTCTATCTTCTGTTTGCTTTTAGAACTTTACAAATCCTTTGTTTTACAACTAAATGTTGCCACAATGTGTGCACTTTTTTCAATTAAATACTATCCTTAACTTCCTTGATAGATTATGATTGTTTTATCCCCGTTATGGAATCCTTCTTCCTCATTGGAATATATCTTTGCTGTGAGACATGAACTATTTTCTTGCCATTGTTTCTCAACTGACTTTTCTGCTAAACTCTTTTCCCAATCCACTCCAACTAACTCAGCCATCATCCCTATGTAATTTCTCTTCTTTAAGATGACCACAGTTTTGTTTTTCTGCCCCAAATTGCCCCAAACTGTGTGCTACATTCTACAAGGTAATGGTCACTGTGCCATAATGGAATTCTTACTCTTAGATAGTATATTAAATGTGCTTCCTCACACATTACCAGATCAAAAATAGTCTGATCCTTGGTTGGATTCACAACATATTGTTCCAGGATGTTCTCTCAAGTACAATGTATGAATTCATCCCCATGGCTACCTGCGTCAAAAGTCACACGACACCAGATTATAGTCCAACAGGTTTATTTGAAATCAGAAGCTTTCAGGGCACTGCTCCTTCATCAGGTGAAGTCCATTTTGCTTGACAAAGGAGCAGCACTCCAAAAGTTTGTGATTTCAAATAAACTTGTTGAACTATAATCTGGTGTTGTGTGACTTCTGACCTTGTTCACCCCAGTCCAACGTCGGTCTCTCCACATCTTGGCTATCTATGTCAGCTTGAATTTGCCAATCACATGAAGATTAAAGTCACCCATGTGTTTTGCCAATTGTATATGCTCTGTTATCTTCTGATTTATTGACAGAACAACCACCATTACAGGGTCTGAGAGATACTCCCACCTGTGTCTTCTTCCCCTTTCCAATTCCATTTTATTCTTTTGAAACAAGAACACAATAATGATTTTAGTGTAAATAACTGGAAGTATCCTAGACAGTATCAAATAATTCTACGTTCACTATTTTTCACTTTTTCACAATCTCAGGAACTTTGTATCAGGACAGCCTGTGCTTTTACATGATATCGTTGCAGGATAACCATGCAGATATAAAAAAATTAGACTGAAAAGCTCTGAAAGAAAGGAAAAGGATTCACTCAAAGCTTGAGCCTATCTTCCTTTTTCAGATGTGACTCGGTTGTTCATATCCAATATAATTTATTTTCACTTCACAGAAAAAACCCTGCTCAATTTCAAGGATCTGTTCTGAACAAATGAATTCATAAATACATAAATAAATCAGCAGAGTACTTTCCAGCCTCATGCCGTATATGGTCCTGTCAGAAGGCTGGGATGATGTGGTTATGCTGCGATTGTGTATGGTGGCTGACCCCAAAAAGTCTACATTGCTTTGATGCTGACCTTTTTGGTCATTGCTTTACAATTGTCACAAAAGCTTATGAAAAACTCACCTTAAAAACTTGAGACTGATTTTGTGCTAGGTTTTGCAGTTGGGTTGTTCCCACTCTCACTGAGGACATTCCTAATATATTATTGATACTTCTGAATCAGTGGCTTGCTCATGGGTGGGTGTGAATAATGTATTGTGGGATTATATTTTTCCCACAATGCTTTTAATGATTTATAACTTTCTGAAGTTTCACTAAATGAGTAAAGGTGTGAAACTGAGAACTTTAGGATCTAGTATCTGAATGTACCACTGACGAGGAAGAACAGGGTCATTCGTCCTGCAAGAAAATGAGTTGTGTTTATGAAGCAACTTATCAGTTCAAAGCATCTAAAAAGTGCTTCACACAATGAATTGCCTTTGCAGTGCATCAACTACAGTTGACAAATATGGGAACAGTTCTGTCCTGGCAAAGACCAGTATACAACACTGAAATGGAAAGGCAATGTCTGAGTGGCATTGCCACTGGACTAGTAAGCCAGAGACCCATGCTCAGGGGAACCAAGTTCAAATCCCATTATGGTAAATAGTGAAATTCAAATTTAGGGGTGGCATGGTGGCTCAATGGTTAGCACTGCTGCCTCACAGCGCCAGGGACCTGAGTTCAATTCTCGCCTCGAGTGACTGCCTGTGTGGAGTTTGCACATTCTCCCTGTGTGGGTTTCCTCCAGGTGCTCTGGTTTCCTCCCACAATCCAAAGATGTACAGGTTAGCTTAATTGGTCATGCTAAATTGTCCATAGTGTTGAGGGTGTAGTAGTCAGGGGTAAATGTAAAGGAATTGTCTTGGGTGGGGTAATCTTCGGTGGGTCAGTGTGGGCTTGTTGGGCTGTTTCCACACTGTAGGAATTCTAAGAAATAAACTTGCTTCTAATGTATCTTTGATGATATTTTTGAGGAATGAACCTTAGCTGGAAGACCAGGAAACTCTGTAGTCTTTTTCAACTAATGCCATGGGATCTTTAATCTCCATCCAGATGATTGAAAACTATTTTAGCATGGCTTCCTCTTCAAATGCCACTGCCAGACCAAGCAGCAAGCTTCAGTTCAAGAATGCAGACGATGAGATTTACATCCTGGAGAACTGAAAGACTGACATAATTAAAACAATACATAATATGAATAAGCACAGGAAGTTATGGCAGCAACCAGGCAGGAAGGTATTAATGTCTGTTCAAGAGGAGGTGCCACCTTTTGTACCTGCATTTAAAAAGAATGATGATGGTAGAACATCAAGAATTGGGGCAGACTCAAAAATCTATCAGATGATGTGCTGCAAAGCAGCAATGAAGTGCACAATGAAATGCAGTGTGCCATTGGGTATGGCAGTTCCATAAACATCTGTGAACAAAACCCAATGATAGGAGCAACTGCTCCTGTTGTATCATAAATGCCAGATTGTTGAAGGCTGTCACTCTAGATCTTGACAGGCAAAATATTACCCATTTCAGTGGTGCCAGCCATTCTGTGTTCTTGCAGATCAATACCCAGAAATAGTGAACTGGCAAGAATGTGCTATGATGATGGGACTGCCTCTTTGGATCGCAGCATATGTACCTCCCCATGACCCACATTTCCCTTGCAACAACAGAAAATGTGCAGGAGGTCTTTATCAGAACTTGTCTGAGGACCACCTCAGTCCCTGGAAGTTCACATTGACACCCAGCAGCCACATATCTCATGCGTTCATTCAACAGGTACCTTCAGTGTAAGGCTTCTTCATCTGCTGTGCACACTGCAAATCATCTGAAAAAAAGCTGGCCTTGGAACATCGCAGGATATCATCAGGGAAAAGCGGTTCACATTTTCTGGATGCATTGCTCTGAGCTGCATTTTACAGGGATGGCAGTAAGGATTCATATGACTGTAAAAAAATAGCCCCGTCCACCAATAGCTCAAGAGGATACTTGGGCAGGGGGTGTGGTCAGCCCTAGTGAATAAGTTGAATATGACTGGGATTATCATATACAAAGCAATATTGGATCAAGAGGATGGTGGGGAAGGGTTGTGGGAGAAGAGTTTTAGAGGTTGAGTGGATGGGTGGATGGATGGAGCCACAAAGCTGGGGAGTGAATAACATGTTGGTAAAGGTGCTCCTGTTGGGAGCTTCTGTTTCACCATGTTCTTTCCCAGTTTTTCACCCAAGTTGGTGAAAGTATGGGCTGGTCTCCTTCATTCCACCTTCACCAGCCACATGTTATAATGCACCACTTCCCATTAACTATTCAATTAAGTTCTTATTAGGTCTAAAGGTGGGCAGGCTGGTTGATGTATTCCTCATCCACCATACATGGGAGCAGCTCAGGCTAGTGTCACCTTCTGTGTAACCATCTTTCAAACCCCTGCAACAAAATGCCAACTGGGAAGGCATAAAATATAAACCTAAAATGGTCATTGGAGAGAAACACTGAATTGAACCTGTCTTTTCTTTGATGAGTGCCAATGTATCTGCATGGACAAGTCCTGATTTTTCTGTTTTTATTTGAAAATACAGTTTCCTACTCATGTATTCAAATAACCTTTGCTGAATTATTTTCACCAATGTGGTACATTTAGTTAATTAATTTGCACATTCTCTGAATGTTGGCAGCTTGAAATGCCGTAATGCTTCCACTCATTATTTTGGTTTGAAAACCTAATACTTTTGACTGATTCTATATTGGAAGGTGTTGGTGTGCTTGGTGTATGAAAGGTGGGATTCTAGTGGCATTTGACCATTTCATGTTGTGCAAGTTGACCTTTTAGTGATGTCAATTTTGACAAATTTGAGAAAGTAAGCTTCACTTGAGTAAGTAAAGGCAGGAGTAAGGAAAACCAACATTAATCCTCATCCCAAAGTGTTGGCTCAAGGACCACTTAAGATACATCTCTAGGTAGTTTACATGCGGAATATCACATCCACTTTCTCAGTATTCAGTTACAGTTACATTGTTATATAAAATGTGTTATTTAGCTGCACAGCACTGGCCCATTGTTTATATCTTTGTTTTGGAGGTTTCACTGAAGCTTGGCTTCCCTATGCGTGACTTTGAGTTTAGAGACTGGGAATTTGCAGATGAGTTGAGTCAGTTCCAATTCTGATCTGGCGGTGGAAAGCCCCTAAATGTCGAGTAGACATTCATGCTGTTAAAGTCATTAAAACTGTTAAGATATAAAATGTTGTCTTTTCGTACTGTTTGAGGGAAAAAAAATCATTCCATAATGTCCTGAATGATATTCAGATATGCAAATATTACCCAATGTTAATACTGGATAGTTTCAAAATGAAGATGATGGAATTTGGATGTTCTGGCAGCCTGAGATTACACAGAGCAGAATAATTTTATCTGCTACTGCTGTATTGCCACTCTTAACAAATTCCTGTAATGCAAAGAGCTAGAAATTAATAAGAAATTGACCTTTAAATGCAATTTCATTTTCCTATTTTGGATAAGAACCAATGAACTGTGAGTTTGTTTGAAAAAAAAACATGCACAGTCATTGGACCCACGTTAATCCATGAATGTTTATCATGCAGAGTACTTGAAAATTAATTTGACTTCCTGACTCTGACTGTTACAGTCAGACAAAGTGTGCACAGAATGTCACATGCACTTGCACTACATTGTTCACTGGGTAAGTAACATTCTTTCCACATGCACCTGATGAGATTCACAAATAGCCGTAATAGAATAGTTTATGAATGTATTCTTTTTCGAGAGGCAGCAATTGAAATTAACAGCAGAAAGGAAAGATCACTACAGCAGTTTTCCAAAATGTGTCTCTTATTTTCATTTGCATCATTTCAGGCCACGTATAATGCTCATTAAGTGAAATGGGAAACACATATCAACAACATGTCACTCTTAAACATCAAAATGATAGTGAGCATAGTACTCATCTAGGTGCTACTATTTCTAATTTTGAATATGAAAGACTAATGTGCCCATCCAGAACATGTCAGTATACGCAACACATGGGATGTAACTGTTCTTACTTGCAAATACAAAAAATATTATGTGGAAGAAACATCTTTCTTCATAAGACAGGCCCTCCAGTCCAGGCAGCATCCTGGTAAATTTGCTCTGCACTATCTCTAAAGCTTCCACATCTTTCCTATAATGAGGTGACCAGAACTGAACATAATTTTCCAAGTGTGGTCTAACCAGGACTCTATAGAGCTACAGCTGAAAATGTGTTGCTGGAAAAGTGCAGCAGGTCAGGCAGCATCCAAGGAACAGGAGAATCGACGATTCGGGCATAAGCCCTTCTTCAGGAATGAGGAAAGTGTGTCCAGCAGGCTAAGATAAAAGGTGTGTCCAGTAGGCTAAGATAAAAGGAGGGACTTGGGGGAGGGGTGTTGGAAATGCGATAGGTGGAAGGAGGTCAAGGTGAGGGTGATAGGCCGGAGTGGGGTAGGGTTCGGGACACCACCCACGCCCTCCACCTCCTCCACGATGTTCGCTTCCCCGGTCCCCAATGCCTTATCTTCGCCATGGACATCCAGTCCCTGTACACCTCCATCCCTCATCACGAAGGACTCAAAGCCCTCCGCTTCTTCCTTTCCCGCTGTACCAACCAGTACCCTTCCACTGACACCCTCCTTTGACTGACTGAACTGGTCCTCATCCTGAACAACTTCTCTTTCCAATCCTCCCACTTCCTCCAAACCAAAGGAGTAGCCATGGGCACCCGCATGGGCCCCAGCTATGCCTGCCTCTTCGTAGGATATGTGGAACAGTCCATCTTCCGCAGCTACACTGGCACCACCCCCCACCTTTTCCTCCGCTACATCGATGACTGTATCGGCGCTGCCTCGTGCTCCCATGAGGAGGTTGAACAGTTCATCCACTTTACCAACACCTTCCAACCCGACCTCAAATTCATCTGGACCGTCTCAGACTCCTCCCTCCCCTTCCTAGACCTTTCCACTTCTATCTCGGGCGACCGAATCAACACATTTACTATAAACCGACCGACTCCCACAGCTACCTAGACTACACCTCCTCCCACCCTGCCCCCTGTAAAAACGCCATCCCATATTCCCAATTCCTTCGTCTCCGCCGCATCTGCTCCCAGGAGGACCAGTTCCAAAACCGTACAACCCAGATGGCCTCCTTCTTCAAAGATCGCAATTTCCCCCCAGACGTGGTCGACGATGCCCTCCACCGCATCTCCTCCACTTCTCGCTCCTCTGCCCTTGAGGCCCGCCCCTCCAACCACCACCAGGACAGAACCCCACTGGTCCTCACCTACCACCCCACCAACCTCCATATACAGCGTATCATCCACCGTCATTTCCGCCACCTCCAAACGGACCCCACCACCAAGGATATATTTCCCTCCCACCTCTATCAGCGTTCCAAAAAGACCACTCCCTCCGTGACTCCCTCGTCAGGTCCACACCCCCCACCAACCCAACCTCCAATCCTGGCACCTTCCCCTGCAACCGCAAGAAATGTAAAACTTGCCCCCACACCTCCCCCCTTACTTCCCTCCAAGGCCCCAAGGGATACTTCCATATCCGCCACAAATTCACCATCACCTCCACACACATCATTTATTGCATCCACTGCACCCGATGTGGCCTCCTCTATATTGAGGAGACAGGCCGCCTACTTGCAGAACGTTTCAGAGAACACCTCTCGGACACCCGGACAAACCAACCCAACCACCCCGTAGCTCAACACTTCAACTCCCCCTCCCGCTCCACCAAGGACATGCAGGTCCTTGGACTCCTCTATTGCCAGACCATAGCAACACGACTGTTGGAGGAAGAGCGCCTCATCTTCCGCCTAGGAACCCTCCAACCACAAGGGATGAACTCCGATTTCTCCAGTTTCCTCATTTTCCCTCCCCCACCTTGTCTCAGTCAAATCCCTCCAACTCAGCACTGCCTTCCTAACCTGCAATCTTCTTCCTGACCTCTCCGCCCCCACCCCACTCCGGCCTATCACCCTCACCTTGACCTCCTTCCACCTATCGCATTTCCAACGCCCCTCCCCCAAGTCCCTCCTCCCTACCTTTTATCTTAGCCTGCTGGACACACTTTCCTCATTCTTGAAGAAGGGTTTATGCCCGAAACGTCGAATCTCCTGCTCCTTGGATGCTGCCTGACCTGCTGCGCTTTTCCAGCAACACATTTTCAGCTCTGATCTCCAGCATCTGCAGTCCTCACTTTCTCCTCTATAGAGCTATAGCATAACCTTGTGGCTGTTAAATTCAATCCCCCTGCTTATAAAAGCCAACACACCATATGCCTTCTAAATTCGGGTGGCAACTTTGAAGGATCTATGAACATGAACCCCAATATCCCTCTGTTTCTCCACACTGCCAAGTATCCTACCTTTAACCCTGTATTCTGCATTCAAATTCACCCTTCCAAAGTGAATCACGGTACACTTTTCCAGGTTGAACTCTATCTGCCACTTATCAGCCCAGTTCTGCATCCTGTCAATGTCCCATTGCAACTTGCAACACTATCTACAACTCCACCAACCTTCATGTCATCAGCAAACTTACTATTCCACCCTTCCACTTTCTCATCCAAGTCATTTATAAAAATCACAACAGCAGAAGTCCCAGAACCAATCCCCCGAGAGGTCACCGAGCTCCAGGCTGAATACGTTCCATTATGGGTGGCACGGTGGCTCAGGTGTTAGCACTGCTGCCTCACAGTGCCTGGGAGCCGGATTTGATTCCAGACTGTCTGTGTGGAGTTTGCACTTTCTCCCCATGTCTAAATGGGTTTCCTCCAGATGCTCCGGTTTCCTCCCACAATCCAAAGATTATGAATTGGCTATGCTAAATTGCCATAGTGTTCTGGGATGTTTGGGTTAGGTGCATTAGTCAGGGTTAAAGTAGCGTGGTAGGGGAATGGGTCTGGGTGGATTACTCGGCGTGGACTTGTTGGGCCAAATAGTCTGTTTCCACACTGTAGGTATTAAATGAAATTCTACCACCACCCTTTATCTTCTATGGGCCAGCCAATTCTGTACCCAGACAGCTAGATCCCTATATCCCATTCCTTCTTACTTTCTGAATGAGCCTACAATGGAGAAACTTATCAAACACCTTGATAACATCCATGTACACCACATTTACTGCTCTACCTTCATCAACATACTTTGTCACATCCTCAAAGAATTCAATAACATTTGTGAGGCATAACCTGCCCCTCACAAAGCCATGCTGACTATCTCTAATCAAACAATGATTTTCCAAATAATCATAAATCCGGTCCCTCAGAATTCTCTCCAATACTTTGCCCAACACAGACTGGTGTGTAATTCCCAGGATTATCCCTATTCCCTTTTTTGAATGAAGGAATAACATTTGCCACCCCCCCACCCCCCCCCCCCCCCCAATCATCTGGCGCTACTCCAGTGGACAGTGAGGATGCAAAGATCATTGCCAAAGGCACAGCAATCTCTTCCTTCTCTTCTTGAAGTAACTCAGGGTATATCTCACCTCACCCAGGGGATTTATCTGTCATTATATTTTTCACATCCTCCTTCTTAATATCAGTAAGATGTTATCTTAATGATCAAGCATATCAGTCTGGTTCATGCTGTCCTCAGAAACATCAAGGTTCCTCTCAGTAGTGAATACTGAAGCAAAGTATTCATTAAGGACCTCCTACCACTCCAGGAGCATATTCCTGCCATTATCCCTGTTCGACTCTACCCTCACTCTGGCCATCCTCTTGTTCCTCACATAAGTGTAGAATGCCTTAGGGTTTTCCTTAATCTGAGAGTCCTCACCTCCTGACCATGCTCCCATCTCTATTATAAGCTGTAAGGTATAGGCTTTGGCATTAATATGTCATTTGGCCATATGCTATCCATTGTAGAAATTTCTCAATATTAAGTACTGGATGGTTGAAAATCTACTATTTTGACCCACGGGCATTCCATGCTGGGACATTTGAGCTTCAGTCTATTTCATAGAATCTTAGCATGCGTACAGCACAGAGGGGGTTATTTGGCCCATCATGTCTATGCTGGGTCTCCTCAAGAGTAATGGCCAAGTTAGCTTAAGTCCTTCTTAACAGCTCTCACAAAACATTACAAATCCTTTTGCCAAACTCTAATTGCTTAGAATTTTTACATCACATTGTTACGTTGAGAATGGGATGCATTTCCAAATCAAATGCAGATACTTGTTGAAAGCTTGTTGAGTGACTGCTGAATACTGACTGTCATATTGTTTCTTGTACTCCAATTCCCCGCAAATAGTTAATGACATGAGACAAGCCCACGGAGCCAAAGGAAGACTCAAGCATCTTGTCAATCATTGGTTCAAGTCTATATTATTCAAAAAAGGCATGCTAGAGGCATTGGACAGAATATTGATTTGTTGCCACTCGGTGTCAATGACAGCAGTAAATAAATATTGATTGATCTTCATCTAATTGCTTGTGTACAAGGAACATCGGAAAATTTGAACAAAAACCCTAATGATGTGAACATCAGCAATTTAGTAGCCAGCACATTAATATTCGATTTGTGTGTCAAAAATTATGTCGGTATTCACTTTTTAATTTGACCAACTTCAGTTTGGGTTTAATCAGTTTGAGCAAATCCCTGATTTGAAATGACTGTAAACTAACTGGCAGCCACTTGTCCCTATTTCATATTTGGCACTTCTAACTGATGGGCATATATAGTAAGCTCTCAGCATGGTTAAGTATCACATATGTCAAAGTTAAAAAAAATGTTTTGGCTCAGAAGTTATTATGGGTTGCATGAAGGATAACAGTAGACACGGCATGATAGCTGTATCACCTTGAGTTGTAACCAAGCAATTCACAATGTGGAAAACAATTGCATTATCAACACAACACCTAACATTTCTATAATGCATTAAAATTAGAAAAAATCTCCTGATATCTTTTTGAAATATGAGGAAAGAAGTAATAATGGCAAGCTAAGTGAGAAGGTAGTGCTCCTCATGGCCAGATGCTTTTTCAGTAGTTAGTCGTGGTTAGGTACAAAATCCAGATTGCAGTTTGTGTGCGTCTTTTGCTACCTGGATTTAAAGTACAAACTCTGATGAAGGGCCATGCAGCCTATGTTCCTGACAATATTTCCTTTGTTTACATGAGTTTTGATTTGACCAGTACGAGACCTTCACATTGAAGATAACAAATACAAACTGTTTTGGAACAGACTTGAGCAATGCCTTCTGTTATCAGTCCAAAACTAACTGCGATAACGTATTGTGTTAAATACAATTCACAGAACTGATCTTATCTTCATTGGATGCTTGTTAGAATGAGTTTCGCTTGGGTTTCTGAAAAAAATCAAGTCAGTGAGAGTCAGGATTCAATTTGCTGTTTTGCCTGGGAGGCTATATTCTTCCCGAATCATCATGATGCAGCTATAGTTCTGAGACATAAATTTAGTTTTACCTTCAGTTATTCAATGTTATTTGCATTGTTCAATTGAAAAGAATATATTAATACTGCAATCCCATCCATGTCTGTCACTGAATGGTAGTTTACTGCTGATTCAGGTGAGAATTAATTACAGTCACTATAATTAACTTATAAACATGGAGTCACTGTAATTAGCAGTACATGACTTATAGTAACATATTAAAAGGCTTTCATTTTTCCTTTGACATTCTTATGACTAGTTCCCAGAATTTAGTAGTACTTTTGTTGTACTGGACAAAAGTATCATGGTAACACCTGCATTTATTACGCAGACACTTAACAACACTGTTCAGCTACGCGAACTATTGATAGCTGTGCAGTAGGTCTGGCTGCCATTTTGTTTGTAATTTTTATTTTGTCATCTACTTTGTATATTATGATTTATTTTTGCTTCCCCAGAGGGGAGCAATAAGAATAATGCTCGGCAATGAATGTGTTGGTCAAAACAGAGCACTGCTCTGAGGCATACAAAACAAGATGCATCACTATCCAGTCATTTCACAAGTTTTACTGATTTTTGCTTCTGTGTGGCCAATCTTCACCTTGTCCGAAGTTCTTACCTGTGATAGCTTGGTTGGACTAGGGTCCAGGACCACTGTCACCCTTTTGTTCTCCCTGCTTCTCTCCTGATCTCTAGCTGTAGACAATGGAACTCTCATTTGACAGCCTCCTTCTGTACTATACAGCTTTATTTCCAGACTTTACTTATCACACTTTCTCTCACCTCATTCTCCCTCTCTGTCTGATCCTGTTCCCGTATGGGTTTCATCTTCTTCCTAAGTTTGATCTCATTTACTTGGCCTCGAACCCCACTAGCCCCATGCTGGACTCAAAATTTGTGCTTCCTTTATCTCCTCCTACTGGTCCTGGGGCTCCCCTCTAGTCCTGAAGCAGTAGCTTTGGCCCTATTTCCAGGCATTCAGACTCAATCATGTCCTTCTTTTACCTCAGGACTTATTAGAGATCCCACGCCCCTGTCTTGCTGCCTTAATTCAACACTACTTGCTCCTTTCTGTCTCAGCTCTAATCCCAAATGAGAATCAACGCAAACCAACAAGTAGGTGGTGATTGCGCCGAAACATTGATACAAATTGCATTCCCACTCATTTGCCCACTTGTTAATACATTGGCATTTAGCTGTTCATTAATTTTTCTACACTGTTACCCATTGTAGTATAAATTTGTCTGGAGGTCTTGTAAATTATTGTTTCCCTTGTGTCTGATCCTATATTAATTTAATTGATTTGTGTGTCTATATTATTTTATTAATATTCCAGTGCTTTCTACACTAGGAATTTATTGATTGCTACACCCAATGCTTCACTAATTTAGATATTTTCCCAATCCCACTGCTATATCCACTTGTGGTTCCTGCATTTCTATTAATTTATTAATCATTGCTGGTCATTGTTTTTTCAATTTGTAACTGTTTCAGCAACTGCTGCTGTATGATTCACCAATTGGCTGGTGTCCATTACTTTATGGATTTATTGATGTCTTATTCTGTTAATATTGATTTGGTGGTGGCTGGTGCTGTATTGATTCTTTCTTTTGGCATGACCTTACTGATTTGTTCAAGTGGCTTTGGTTGCATTTTCATTACAAGTAAACTCGGTTCACTTGTACCGAGTTCTATCCCAATTGGTTATAAGACCAATTGTATAAGTAACGATCAGTTATTGAGGCATCACGTGTCAGGTTTGACATTTTTCTGCCATTATGTAGTGTCAAGAGCACATTTTGTTCAAATTTGAAATCTCCAGTTTATTCTGTTGGTTTCTGATTGACTTGTGACAATGGGAGCATCTCCTGGCTATGCATAGTTTCAGATTTATTAGCAGGAGCTTTTTCCAAACCCAAGACTGTCTGGCTGCCAGATCCAAAACCAGAGGATATACAGGTATGTTACTGCTCTTATCCTTTCCCACTCCTCATGAGAGAATGTCAAACACCAGTGGACCCACACTCATGCTGCAGATGGCCTTAAGTAGGTACTAGTAGGACTGCAACCTCTCAGTGGAAGAATGTCCCACCTTCCAGAACCAGGAGAAAGTGAGGACTGCAGATGCTGGAGAATCAAAGTCAAAGTGTGTTGCTGGAAAAGCACAGCAGGTCAGGCAGCATCTG
Organism: Chiloscyllium plagiosum; assembly: GCF_037043375.1. Classification (NCBI taxonomy): domain Eukaryota; kingdom Metazoa; phylum Chordata; class Chondrichthyes; order Orectolobiformes; family Hemiscylliidae; genus Chiloscyllium; species Chiloscyllium plagiosum. Next base: position 87,114,821 of record NW_028270144.1, read on the forward strand.
AGGAGCAGGAGAGTTGATGTTTGGGCATAAGCCCTTTGCGACAGCTCATGCGGCCTCAACAGTGCCAGGACTTAGAGGTGGGAGCTGCTGGGGCTCCAACGAGTCCCCAGAATAAAAACCACCATGGTGTCCAGACCCAAATACTTCTTGGGTTTTTGACAGGAAAGAATCAGGAAGCCTTAGAAGGGGTCAGGGTAGGGTGTTCTGGTAGCTAGATGGAAAGTGAAAAAAGGGAGGATAACATCATGGACAGGTGCTCCCGATGCACAACCCTTCCCCCCCACCTCCCAACCCCACATACCCTCCCCTTGCCCTCCCAATACCACCACTGTCAGGCATACAGAAAGACAAAGACTTCCATAGGGTGGGAGGGTGGCACAATGGTTAGTACTGCTGCCTCACAGTACCAGAGAACTGGGTTTGATTCCACCCTTGGGTGGCTGTCTCTGTGGAGTTTGCACATTCTCCCTGTGTCCGCATGGGTTTCCACCAGTTGCTCTGGTTTCCTACCACTGTCTAAAGATCTGCCACTTAGGTGGCTTGGCAATGCTAAATTGCCTATAGTGTTCAAGATCTGCAGGCTAGGTAGGTTGGCCTTGGAAAGCACAGGGTTGCAGGATAGGGAGATTGGTGTGGGTGGGATGCTGTTCAGAGGTTTGTGTGAACCAGTTGGGCCAAATAGCCTTTTTCCGCAATGTAGCTCATTCTGCTGGCTTTGAAATGTTTACCTAGTAAATATCATGATATGGAGGTGCTAGTGTTGTACTGGAATGGACCAGGTCAGAAGTCACATGATACCAGTTATAGTCCAACAGGTTTATTTGAAATTGGAAGCTTTTGGAGCGCTCTTCCTCCGTCAGTTGAGTATCTTTCATGCGGTCCTATTGAAACTGCTGAAAATGCCCTGTATGTGAGGGTGTGGACAGAACGGGGCTGAGCTGAGTTTCTTCCTGAATCTATCACCTTCCGGCTTGCATGTGGCAAGTGGCCACAGGAATATTGTAGGTATTCGAACATTAGCCAGCCCCTAAATACAGCTCAGGAGATGGAAGGGGAATAAAATTTGCTCTTGTGAAATGAGAAAAATTTCATAGCCATGTGGGTGTATTTATATATTTTTTTCTTTTTGCAAAAGACTGTTACAGTAAAGCTTCCTTGCCCTTCTGAGCCTGAACCTGTAAAAAGAACTCTTGTAATTCTCTGGTGACAGTACAATTTCTAATGTATAATTCACATTTAAATTGTCTTTTAAATAATACATGATGCAAGTATACTGCACATAATAAAATGTGTCAAATACAGGAGACATGTAAAAATGAATTTGATTCATTTGGCCATAAAGAAATATTATCATGTCTATCTGTTTAATCATTTCCATGTAGAATATATCTAATGATTATTTTATACAATATTTCACTGTAGGTTATAACAGTCAAATTAATAAGTGCATTCTTTTATCTGCTGAGCTTTTATTTGTTCCAAGATATATTGTTTTGTCATCTTAGCCTATGGTGATGGTATGGAATGCAGCTTTTTTCTATTGAACAATGCTGGATTATATTTCAAAGAGAATTCAATGCAAACACAAAACTATACCTCATCAAATCAACTGCAAATACCTGAAATCAGGAATAAGAACAGTGGCCTCCTTCTGCATGATAATACTTCTGCAATTCTGTCAACATTAGAATTGTGCAGCAGGCAATTCTGGATCAGAAAATACTGAGTAACATTTGCAAAATGACTTTTTGTGGACTGATCTTTGCAGGTTTTGCCTCTGTGGAGTAACTGATGATGACCGATTGCTATCACTTAAATAGTCATTCCTTCCTAAACCACTTATATAACGTTTTATAAACACACATATGAGACTTCTGTCGGGTTTTTTTCAAGCATCAGCTAGAGTGTACAAATTTTAATCCATTTTAAATCCAGCTGGATTTTCCTTTCCATACCCCAGTAGCACACTTATCTCCATTTGAGGTGGCATCAGTCCCAGTAAACAGGAAGAGTGAGAATTTCTATCTGCAATATGCTCATTCTATGGGTACAAGATTAGCATCCGGGTAAACAACTCCCAGACATAATCTCATGTGCTCGATCAACCCTGAAGGGGTTGATTGTTAAATTACAAACAAATTTAACAAAGCCCTGATTTTAATGCAGTGCAGAAATGGCATGTACAGGACAGTGAACTCCCATGATGATTCCATTATTGAGGTTCAGGTATTTAATGGACTGCCATTTCAACTGTGTGAGTATGCTTTGGCCTGCCCATTTGACAAGTCACATTTCAGTTGAGATGTCCAAGGCCCATTGAAAGCAGGGAGTGACAGCCAGAACAAAGCAGATTTACCCTAAAATGTGACACCACTATGATTCATGCTGACTATAAGCGGCAAAGTCAATGGCAGTAACATCACTGCCAGACCCTGACTACCACATGTATGTTAGTGAAACCAAGCTCTATCTTTGATTAATCGACTAGGCAAGGGTAGTCTTGAGGAAAGATTCAGAGCGTATGAGGGATTATTCCTTAGATCAACATGTCATGGAGCCAATCAGAGAACTAGCTACTTTAGATTTGGTATTATGTAATGAGGAAGGATTGATAAATGGTCTTGAAGTTAAGGATCCTCTTAGAAGGAGTGATCACAACATGCTAGAGTTTCCAATTCAGATTGAAAGAGCGAAGATGGAGTCGCATGTGAGAGTTTTGGTGTTAGGCAAAGGCAAATATACAGGCCTGAGGAAGGGGTTGGCCCAAATGGACTGAGCAAAGATATTAAAGGGCAGGACAGCTGAAGAACAGTGGCAAGTGCTTAGGGAAATACTAAATACATCACATTTAAAGTATATTCCTGACAGGAAGAGGAATTGTAAAATGGTGAAAAATCATCCACAGCTTATCAAGGAAGTCAAGGGTAACACGAAGTCAAAACGTAAGGCATACCATATTGTAAATGTTAGTGGCATTGTGGAGGACTGGGAGCACTTTAAATGTCAGAAAAAAGTTACTAAACACAAAACTAAAAGCGATAAGATGAACTACAAAAGGAAACTAGCAGAAAACATAAGCACTGCTACCAAAAGCTCCTATAAATATATAAGAAGGAAGAGAATAACGAAAGTATAGGTTGGACCTTTAGAGGACAAAAATAGTGAGGTCACAATGGGAAACCCGGAAATGGCCGAGGCATTAAACCAATATTTTGTCTCTGTTTTCACAGTGGAAGATAATGTCTTCCCAAAAACTGCAGTTACTACAGAGGGACTTAGTGAAATTGCTATGGCTAGGGAGAAGGTATTAAGTAAACTGATTGTATTAATGCCAGATAAGTCCTGGGGTCCTGATGGCTTGCACCCCAGTGTGTTAAAGGAAGTGTCAGCAGAGATCATGGGTGCATTAGTTATGATATTCCAAAATTCCCTGGATTCTGAAAAGGTACCAGTGGATTGGAAGCATGCTAATGTGACACACTTATTCAAAAAAGGAAATAGGAAAATAATGGGAAACTATAAAGCAGTTAGCTTGGCCTCTGTAGTGGGGAAGTTGCTGGAGTCATTCATAAAGGGGGAGGTAACTGAACACTTGGAACAATAAAGCTCAATTCACCAGTGTCAGCATGGTTTCATGAAGGGCAAGTTCTGCTTGACAAACTTGCTGGAGTTCTTTGAGGATGCAACCAGCAAAGTGGATAATGGGGATCCAGTGGATGTGGTATATCTAGACTTCCAGAAGGCATTTGACAAGGTGCTGCATAAAAACCTGATCCAGGAAGTTATATCCCAGGGTGTAAGGGTAGAGTATTGGCTGACCAATAAAAAGCAGAGGGTCCTTCTCTGAATGATGAACTCTAACTAGTGCAGGGTTTGGTTCTTAGACTTCAACTATTTACAAACTATATCAATGATCTGCAAGCAGGGACAAAGAGTAATAAAGTAAAATTTGTAGATGACAGTAAAATAGGTGGGGAAATGGGCAATGATGAGGAGATAATGAGTTTGCAGATGGATATTGATAGCCTCAGAAAATGAGTCAGAACTGGCAGATGATGTTTAATTTTGGCTGGAAAAAGAAAAGGCAAATTATTCTTTAAATGGGGAACATTTATAGATTCAAATTGCATCAGTGCAGAGGGATCTGGGTATCTTTGTGCATGAATCACAGGAAATGCGTATGTAGATGTAGCGTATAATAAGAAAGGCAAATGGAATCCTGGCATTTATTGCAAAAGGACTGGATTATAAAAGTAAACACCCTTGTTATAATTACAGAAGGCATTGGCGAGACCACATGTAGAGTATTGTGTTCAGTTTTGGTTTCCTTACTTGAGGAAGGATGTGGTGGCACTGGAGGCCATTCAGAGAAGTTTAACTATGTTGATTCCAGGGATGAAAGGGCTGCCGGACAAAGAGCAGTTGAATAGCTAGGGCTTGTACTGGCTGTAGTTCAGCAGAATATGGGGGATCTGATTGAGGGATATAAAATGCTAAAGGTGAATATGGAACAGCTGCTCCCCCTTGTGGGAGAATCTAGGACAAAAAGGTAAATATATGGAATGAGAGGAGGTAGGTTCAAAACTGAGATGAGGAGAAACTACTTCTCTCAGAGGGTTGTGCATCTATGGAACTCACTGTCACAAAGTGCAGTGGAGACAGATTCAACCAACAGATTCAAGAACGAAACATTTATATATTTGATGAAATGGGGGATAAAGGACTATGGGGAGTAGGTAGGAAATTGGACTTGTGACCAGGATAAGATCAGCCATGCTCATCTTAAATGGAGGAGTGGGTTCGAAGGGCTGAATTGCCTACTCCTGCTCCAAATTCCTAATGTTATTATGGTCCAATGAATTCCTGCCTTTGTACACTTGAGGTCCAAGACACAAATATTGAAAGGCTTCAAGCTTGTGTCTTTGAGTATATTTTTCAGTCAGGATGTCTATATCATGTATAGATTTTAGTAAAAAAATTAATTTCTCAGTAGTACCATCACAAATAATGTGGAGTAACTTCCCTTGTTCCTAAAGTATTGTGTAGAGGAGGGCCCAAACACATTGCTGATAAGAGGTAAAAACAATGACTGCAGATGCAACGTCGATTTCGAAGCTCCTTGGATGCTGCCTGAACTGCTGTGCTCTTCCAGCACCACTAATCCAGACATTGCTGATAAGAGCCACCTCTTCAAACTGAAATAACATATTTCAATTCATTCTGTAGAATTAGCCTAATGTTGTAATTAGTAACAACTTACCCAAAAACATTATTCAGCACAACAATCTAGCACTATGATCATTTGCTAAACAAAGAGGCTGTACTTGTGTACTATGCAAGTATTCTACATGAATTGTTTGTGTCAAATTCTACAGCACCGATGTAACACCTTTCATTGATATGTTGCAGTTTATGTCAAACAAAACCACAGGGTGATAGTGGTCAGGAGTTTACAAACTAGGTGACTAAATTATTTGAGGTCAGTTTTGGTCAAGTCTTCAGACACAATTGGCTGACACCCAAGAGATGGCAGAGAGGTTGGTGGGGGGAGGGAGGGGCAGGGTAGACAAAGAGAAGTCCCTTATTCATGTTATCTGTACCTACCACTACTGATTTTGTTACAGTGACATGCACAAGAACTTTAACCAGAACATCTTACTGACTACAAAGCAACATAGTACAGATGCTGGAATTCTGAAATAAAAACAGAAATTGCTAGAAAGACTCATGTGTAAAAGAGAAAAACAGTTAATGTTGCAGCTCAATGGCCTTTCAAAAAGAAATCAAATGTTTCAAAAGAAAACTATAGCACAGACATAACCCAAATTCTGAACTGACGATCAAGCAAGTTGACTGGCATGTTGAGTGAAAGACCAAAAAATATCCATATTATTGACCAAAGTATTATGCTTGATGGAAATCACCATAGCAATAAACTCAACAAAACATACATACCAGTGCACAATTAAAAATCAGTCTCACTTCATAATCATTGCAACTGAAGGCAAATCTAGGTTACTGTTTGATCTGGAGGAACTTATCTGAGTTAATAACATAAATGCATTGAAAAATCCACAGGGAAAATCTATTACAGTTCTCTGATTTTACACCACAGCATGAAATATTCATCAGTGGGTCAGCAAATGAAGGAGGTGCATTTCTGTCATTCAGGGAATGGGAATGTTGCTGACAAGACTATCAGTTTGCACAGTATTCGTTGCCTTGGGAAATGGGGCCATTTATGAACAGCAACAAAGGGTTTAATCCAGCTAAATGGCTTGACCTGTCATGTCAGAGAGCTGATTGCTGTAAAGCACTTTGGTGTGAGATTGTTGTTGTGATCAGTTTTCCACCAGCAAACTATTTAGAGTTTTTGAATATCTAATAGTTTCATGATTCCTTTTCCTGAAGCTTTTTTTATTTATATTTTTATTTTTAAACTAAATTTAAATTCTCAATCTTCTATTTTGGGAATTTAACTCAAATTCTTTGGATTAACAGTCCTGATCCCTGAATTACCAACCTAGTAATAAACATGACACTATTATATCCATAAATATCCACTTCCTCCTCCACTTATACTCAAGAGCAGCAGTGCACACATTTTACAAGACACATTGCAGAAATTCACCAAACCTCTATAAACAGCACCTTCTGAACCCATGGCCATCCAGAAGGTCAAGGGCAGCCGATACATGGGAACACCATCACCTGCAAGTTCCCCTCCAAGCCACTCACCATCCTGACTGGTCAACATCCTGCCCTAAGGGCATTGTGGGTCTATCTACAGCACATGGACTGCAGTAGTTCAAGAAGGCACGTCACCATCACCTTTTCAATGGCATCTGGAATGGGCAATAAATGTCAGCCACTGTCCCACACATAAATGAAAATAGTTCAAATTCATGTACTCTGTCAGTGTCAGTAAAATATTCCTTTCAGACTCACTAATGAGCTGGTATTGCTTAGCATCGAAGTACAATGGTGGGGTAGGCCCAATCATCTTTTCTTCCATCTTCAGGTCAGAGTGAGGAACTCTGCTGATGTTTGCACATTGTTCAGTCTCATGCAGAACCTTCAGATATTGAAGCAGTTCATACTGATGTGCAAAAAAAATTTGGTCAACACCCAGACTTGGGCTGATAAAGGGCAAGTAACATTTGTGTAACCCAAGCCCAAAGAAATGACCAGCAACAACAAGAAAGAATCTAACCATTGAATGGTATTGTTGAATCCACCCACTATCAATAACTAAGTATTACCATTGAATTAGAATCTGACCTGGACTATCCATATGAATACTATGGTTATAAGGGCAGATCAAAATCTAACAATCTTGCAGTGAGTAACTCACCTCCTGACTCCCTAAAGACTATCAACCATCTATAATGCTTGAGTCATAGAATCAGAGAGGTCAACAGCACAGAAAAAGGCCCTTTAGCCCATTGTATCTGTGCTGGTCAAGACCAGTGACCCAGTCAGTTCCAGATTTCCACCATTTTCTGGGTGAAAAAGATTTTCCTTGTATCTCCTTTAACCTTCTGCCTCTGATCTTAAATCTATGCGCCTGGTCACTGATCCCTCCATCACAGGGAAATGTTTCTTCCTGTCTGCCCTATCTATGCCCCTCATAATTTTATATACCATAATCATGTCCCCTTCTCAATCTCCTCTGCTGTAAGGAAAACGATCCTAGTCTGTCCAATCTCTCAGTCAAGACTGTGATGAAATATTCTCCACTTGTCTGGATGAGTGTAGCTCTAACACTAAAGAAGCTTGAAACCAACCAGGAGAAGACAGCCTATTTGATTGGCACAACATGTGATGGGCTTTTAACAAACAATCCCTCTATCATCCATCCATCGACTATATCATCTACAAGCTGCACTGTAACAATGTAGCAAGGCTCCTCCCAATCCCATAAACTCTACCATCTTGAAGGATAAGGGCAGTATATCTCCTACAAGTGCACCATCCTGGCTTAGAACGATAGACTTTCCTTTACTGATACGAGGTCAGAATCTTGCAATTTCTTAGCAGTACTGTAAGTGTACGTACACCCCGAGTACCACAGCAGTTCAAGAATGCAGCATGCCACCACCTTAGTCTGAAGGAGAAAAAAACGCTTCACCAGCCTGGGATAACCATGCACCATGAACATTATTTTTTAAAATTGGCATATAGATAAAATTCAAATGTGGTGAGGGCTCAAAACAAATAATAGTAGATCAGTTAGGTGTTGTGGATTCTGCCCAACTTCCAATTCGCATATGTCCCTGCCAAAGGAAGAGCAATTTGACCTTGGCGAGAAAAGTGTTGGAAATCAGAAATTGCTGGAAAAATGTAGCATCTGTGGAGTGAAAGCAGATTTAACATTTCATGTCCAGTGAGCCTTCTTCAGAACACAAGATCTAGCCATTATGAGATTTCTACCGTTGCTATCAGCTCAGCAGAAATGTGGAGATTTTGTAAAACTACCCCTGACATATCCCTTACACCGAGTGCCTTCCAATGCAGCTGGCTGATCCTGAACCATATTACACTACCACACAAGCACAACATAATTATAGTGTCAACACATCCTCCAATTATTTCACATTAACAATATCAAGTCAGTTTCACAAAAGTGCATTCTTAACAGATAGAATCTCATTAAGAAACTATCCACAAATTCCTAATGACACCATTAGCACCACCGCCACTTTCTCAAGTACAATGCGGGATGAGCAAAAAATGTTGGCCCAGCCAGCAATGCCCACATCCCATAAATGAATTTTTAAACAATGTAGTTATTGTGGGTGAAGTTCCCAACTAAAGCACAATTTTCTAAAAGCTCGATATACCACAACCACTGGAAATGTTAAACCAAGTTTCTATTTGCCCTTCCCTTGAATATAAACGAAGGTTTTTCAAAGGAGAGCATGGAAGCTCTATTCTGTATTGTGACAAATTAACCAACATTAAAAAAGCCAAATTATCTTGTCATTACCCCTTTGCTATTTATGGAACCTTGCAGTTATTGAACCTCATCCAGTGTTTGTGCATTTCCTATGCTGCATTTATAACAACTTTCCCAAAGGAACTTTATTGAATAATTATGAAATATGCATGATCATCCTGAAGCCATGGGAGATTCAATATTTAAATACAACTTTTTTTTATGCTTTTGGCTCTGTCCCTGACACAAAAAGCTAAAGATCCCATTGTAATTTTCTGAGTCTGCTGATGGGAGGTGCTTAAATGCTAATACACTCTTGAAATATTACGTTCACAGTTATGTGGTTATAATGTATTACAACAAGTGAAAAAAAAGCCAGAAAAACTTAGCAGGTCAGACAGAATCTGTGAAAAGAGAAACAGAGTCATCCTTTCGGGTCAATGACCTTCTGCTGAGATTTTCCAGCATTTTCAGATTCCATATTACTTTGCCTTTGTCATAAATTATTGCATGGCTTGTGACAGTTCATGGGTTCATTCAGAACAATGAACTGAGCAAAGTATAAATCTAGAGCATACGGCTGAAGAAGAGAAGGTAATGAAAAGTATGCTTTATTTATCTGAGCAGCCTAAAATAGAAATGTGTTAGGTTCACGTAAACATTATAACTGTCAAGTATGAATGCCTTTCGAGAAAGGACGTCCTTCGTCTTTTAGGAGAAAGTGAGGTCTGCAGATGCTGGAGATCAGAGCTGAAAATGTGTTGCTGGAACAGTGCAGCAGGTCAGGCAGCATCCAGGGAACAGGAGAATAGACGTTTCGGGCATAAGCCCTCCTTTGTCTTTTAGCCAAGAACTTGTCATGGAATAGATTAAACAACCCTTAAACTAATTTTTAACAATGTTCAGGCCTTTTGCACTTTGCAAAATGCCATTGCAAACAAAATTAAAACTGTGTTCAGCATTGGCCAATCCAACAACATTAATCAGTTGTCAATGCATAATGGGGGGGTGTGCCAACGTTCAAGATGAAATACATCACGACTACACATCTCTGTTTGCTTTAAATATGTTAATTGTTATTGTTCCAATGATATAACAATGTAAATCCTTACAATGCTTAATTCTTATATGCCGACAAATAGCCTTGGGGATGAACGTAAAGGAAAGATTTACCGTCTGGTTTCTGCTCTAAAATGGATGTTTGGATTCAAGGAACAGAAAAGAGTTAGTCAATGTTAGTGTGGAAACCTTTCAATTGACACAATGGGGCTGAATGTTACAAAGTGCTGTAATCCATATGTCCCCTTCAGTGTCAGGGTGGATGTCCCTCCATTATCTTGAAGGCTGCCCTGTCATAATTTAATGCTGCAATTAGCCAGCAGCTGTGACCACTGCTGATGCTACTGGCAGCCTCATCATGCCAAGTGGCTGAGGGAACTTCTGGGATCATTGTTTTCTGTGAACAATGGAATATAAGAAATAGGAGTAGGAGCAGGCCATTCAGCTCCTCGAAACCTGATGGGCCATGGATGCCCCATAAGATATCCAAGCTGAGCAATTTGCCCTCTTCCAAAAGAGCACTTCATAAAGTAAACACATTCACCAAGAAAACATGATCCTTATGCTCACCACTCTTATTTTGTAGGACTGAAATCAGAAGGATAACATCTTTGTTGAGTGTTGGGTGCATAATATTGATGAAATCATGAATGAACAGAAAGCTTGTTACCCAGTTGAGTTTCAATGGTGTCCTGACAATTCTGCAAGGTCAAACTTTGATCGGCATTTAGTAGAAAGAGTACACTATTTTAAAAGAGCTAATGTTGTCAGTTGTATGAACAGATTTGATTAATTCCAATACATCTGCTACAAACAGTTAACAGCAAAATAAATTGTTCTTGATTTTTACTTAGGAATTGGGAAGATACATTTCCAACATAAATATTAAGTAAAATTACAGTTTGGTTTTCATAATTAAGAGGCTGACTACAATAATTTATTTTTATTAACATATTAATTTGTAAAGGAAAGCTGTTTTGATAATTTTAATATTAGGAGATCTCTGTAGATCCCAATATATTATTCCCCAGAAGAGAATTTGAGAAAGATTAAATGACATTTTCTCACTAACAGATAATTTGCAACTGAGTAACAAGATCACAACTAATTTCAGTATTTTATAATTTATTGATTAATATGAATGATGACATAATGTAGGTGTCATCATCTGGGAGAGACATGGCAATCAAATTCAAGAATAGAGCCTCAAATGCACATGGGTTACAGCTTGTTCAGTAAACCATAAGCAGCCCAATAAAAAGTTAGGTTTCAGTTTTTCAGAGTAATGAATAAGTTATGGGAACAATGGAAAATCAAAAATGCATACTTTTTGAAGAGGTAATCTGAAATTAAAAATAAGCATATTTATTTGTAAATCTACTGACCATACTTATTTTGGCAAAGTATTAGAAATTTGCATTTTACACTTGGAATATGGTTTGAATAGCTGATCAGAAGTGCTTGCATGTTGAAAGTGATGTTTAAAAACAAGCATTTTCTTTCCTGAATCAGCTCCTAGCCCACGATACCAGGGTTGAATTACACCCTTTGCATTCTTATATGGTTGTATCACTTGCAATCGAGTAGAAAACAGTGAGGTCTTCGGATGCTGGAGATCAGAGTTGAGAGTGTGTGCTGGAAAAGCACTGCATGGTCAGGCAGCATCCAAGTAGCAGGAAAAGCGATGTTTTGGGCCAGAGCCCTTTGGCCACGGTCCAAAACATCGATTTTCCTGCTCCTCGAATGCTGCCTGACCTGCTGTGCTTTTCCAGCAACACATGCTTAACTCACTTGCACTCAAGCTAGTAAATAAACCATGACCAGATTTTATTCATCGGACATTCATATCTCAATTTGGTGCCACTGGGATCAGCTGACACAGAATCATTTAGGGGGCAGACAATATTTGGCAAAGTACATGTCTTCTCTCTGTGTGTGGATGTCGGATTGAAGTTGCCAAGCAGAAGGGAACAGAACATCTCCTTGGCTGTTTGACACACCTGGCATCACTCCAGAACTCTTCTTTTTCTTATGATCATGTCAGCCTGAAGGATCCCTATCGGCAAACTTTCCAATGCAAAAAGGGGAAGCTTGCAGCAAAAACAAGTACCTGCCATGGAGCCTCATGAATAACCAAGCACCAGCTGAAAAAACACAGAATAAGAATACAACAATTGAATTTAAAAGACATGAAACACATGTTCTCCAAAACCTACAGAGCCATTATTGACTCTCCTACCTCCCATCCTTCCCACCAAGTTTCTTTGGACATGCTCGGTGGGCAAAAACTTGTTAGGTGAAGGGGTAAATGCAGGGGAATGGGTCTGGATGGGTTGCTCTTCGGAGGGTTGGTGTGGACTTGTTGGGCCGAAGGGCCTGTTTCCACACTGTAAGTAATCTAATCTAATCTATGAAGTTTGAAATTCCAAAAATTACTCATGAATTCAGCTTCATTAGGGGTTGTTGCCCCATTCATCCACCAGAGTCAAGCTGGGAATTTATTGGAAGTTCTGTAAAACTGAATATTGCACCAAATTTCCTGGTCTACTCTACCACCGAGGATGGGGGAGGAGGAAAACCAGAGGTTCCCTGTATCCTGGACTTCTGCTGAGTGGTTGGTAGAGGTGGATCTAGTCAGAGCCAGAGCTATCCAGTGATTTTAAAATATATTTTTGTATGGTTCACTCATAAAGGATTTAGCTGTAATTGTGTATCTGGAGTACCATGGTATACTCAGATCCTCCTCATTCCTGCAGGTTTCAGCTTCCTCAGCAAATCGGAATTTCATCTTGGTGTCAAATTGGAGAAAATCTTCCTGGCAGTGAAAACCTGGAGGATCCTGATGGACCCAATCCTACAGTAATAGACAGGTTGTGGAGTCAAACATTTTCAGGATCTGTAATTTTGCCGCTTTCCATGAGAAACCCATGAATGCAGCATGTCTGGGGGAAGAAAAACACTGTCAGTAATATACAGGGAATAGTGGCTCCATTTCCAAGGTGTAGGAAACAAATACTGTACAGCAGACTTTATATTAATTAGCACCTATGGGAGCAGGAGTGTGCCAGTTGATCAATACTCCGGAAAATCAAGAGTTACGCATAACTGCAGCAAACCCTGACCAAGCAAAGCCTCAAGGCATCAACATCCCTAAAAAATCTACGTTAAAAACATCAACTCATCTCCTAAAATCAATGTAAAAGCACAGAGTAAGTAACAGGAATGTAGTGCAGAGGGTATACACGTCACTGTTATACATACAGCATAAGTACGCAGACATTGCAGGAGCTCGCAGTATTTGAGGGGTTTTTTGCCAGCTTATCAAGAGGGACAGTTGCTAGATGCCAGTTAAAACAAAGTTCACTTTATTTATAATTGTTTGACCTAAAACATTGCTAAAGAAAGGTACAAATTTGAAGCTTTTCATCTTGTCCTTATCAAGACTGAAGCTATAACTAGAAGAAGTTGCAGTTATTCACACATAAGGCTCTGTTCTTTTCAGGTAGAAGGGGTATGTCCACACATTGCACCTCTTTAACTGAATGAAATGGCAATGGAACTAGTCAATCCCTGCTGTATCTCCACTGCAATGCCCTGACCAACCATATTTGACCTGCTTGGCTTGAATTAAACTGAGCCAGTTAACAGCTCTCCATGGAGAAAGTGAGGACTGCAGATGCTGGAGACTAGAGTTGAAAAGTGTAGCGCTGGAGAAGCACAGCTGGTCAGGCAGCTTTTCAGATGAAGTGCTTATGCCCAAAACGTCAATTCTCCTGCTCCTGGGATGCTGCCTGACCTGCTGTGCTTTTCCACCGTTGTCTCTTCCTTCTAGCCACAACCCAACCAAAACAAACACCCTATTTTTCTATTGTATAAATTATTGCTTCTTTCTAAAGTCCTGATGAGTGCGAGGTAAAAAGCTTCAACTTTTATGACATTTTAGCAAAACAAATGCTTAATTCATCAATATCCTTGAAGTGAATTGCTGGAGGTTTGCATAGCTACGTCAGTGTCTAACCTTTTTTGCAAGTAAAATAATGGGATAGTTTTTTGATGAAGTCTTTTTACTCAATATAAATTTTGGCACGCTGGTGGTAAAATTGCTGAACATAGTGATTCTTACTCAACCTTGGCCATAAATACATATTTCAATAGAACTCACTTCCCTTTCATTGCACATTTATTCAAGAAGGAGTTGTTCTGTTGAGAATGTTTTGCTGATGCATTCACACTTTGCTGTTAGCAAACCCTGAAATAATTGATTATAGGTTTACATTTTACACTACAGCACTCTCTTCCTTGTCAATCCCCATTTGTAATTGGCTTCTCTTTAAGATCCTCCACAGCAATCTGAGCTTCTCATGTCTAGTTTCTGAATAGGATCAAGGTGTCGGCTTCTAAAATTATGAAACAAGCATGAACTAATGTAATTGTTGCCTGATTCACTGATATTTTACTGGGGGAATTGAATGAAAACTAGCATTGTGAAAAACATTAGTTAACTGCTGTGTCGGTGCAAAGTGCCTATGGCATGCTTATCCTAATGGATAAAGCTTTACTTCTGAGGTATCAGAAATTAGTGTTCAACAATTTGTGAAGTTCATTCCAAGTTATTCAAGAACATCTTTTGTTATGTCCAGTAAGAATTTCTGCAAATGTATTCCGACAGTTAAGCTGGAACACACTAAGGTCACAGGCTGTTATTATTGTCCTATACTCAGAGCTCATACTTTGTTTCACAGGAATGTATCCATCTATGGATGTTTTTAAATTATCTGTGTTAGCAATGGTCCAGCTGTACATTAACACCCGCTAAGTCAAAATCTTTCCCCAGCTTAGCATATTCAAGTGCAGAAGCAAAAAGAAAACTGATAAGAAATGAAATAAAGGTCTGTGTTTATGCAGTAGCATGAGATTTTTATTAATGTAGTGTCACCGTACAGGCAGCACCACATTTGAGTCATGTTTGATAAGCCCAGTAATTGTGTTTACCTCAGGAGAGTAATCTCTCATTCCTTTATGAACAATATTGATGCATTCCCACAACAAGACGCTCTTCTGTTAATGAACAGTGAACACTTTTGCATTATTCAATAGTATTCTTTTTAAACCTGGTCATGAGTCATATTTTAGCAGAAATAAGCCATTTTCACATAATGAAAATCTGTAGGTGACCTGGTCATTTTACGGAATTAAGATATATTTATTTTGAATAACCACTTTATTTTCACCAACAGAAAAGTTCATGTCTATGACATAGGAGCACAAGATGGCTGAAGCATATTTCCATTTCTAATTATTGCCTTTAGTGTGCTGAATGATTAAGTTCTGCAGTGTAACAATGGTAGGGAGAACGAAAGGAAACTTTAAATGATGAAATGATTAGAGTAACTATGCATGGGGTTGGTTTAGTTCAGTTGGCTGAATGGTTGGTTTGCAAAGCAGTGTTTTGTTGATAGAGTAGGTTCAGTTCCCACACTGGATGAGATTACCATGCAAACTCTCCTTTTCAACCTTTCCCCTTGCCTGAGGTGTGGTGAACCTCAGGTTAAATCATGACTAGTCTCTCTTTAATGAGGGACACCCTATGGTCTGGTAAGACTAAGGTGACTTAATTTGACACATCTGTATGTACATTTCATCATTTTTTTATTGAAATTGCATAGAAAGTTAATTTAATAGAATCTGAAGAATCTAAAATGTAACAATTTTAAAAACTATGAAAGGATAACCCGTATTTAGTGTGAAAGAAAGAAACTCTGAATGTGATTTTCAATTTTTAACATGAACAGTCTGATTAAAAATTGATAATTGGTCAGTGGTCTGGGTTTGTTACTCAATATGACTTTTAAGGATGTAGTTTTAGTAAATGGTGTTAATATGACACTTGTTGTCAATTTCTCTTCAAGGTTATCAGGAAAGTGCACAATACATAGTCTGGTAAGCAATGGATAATTTCTTAAAACTAATTATTATTGAAATCTGTAAGAGGCCTGAAAATGTGCAGATGTGACCTCAGCAATCACAAAGGCATTGCTGCCCTCAAGGACTGACACCAACACAGAACATGGCAGGAGGACAGCACCCAATTACAGGATAGGGTGCACTCTAAAAATGCAGAAACCAAAGTAAGCTGCAGGAGGACGCTATTAAGATGTTGAAATGGTCAAAAAGGTCGCACCTGAAAATCAATGTCAACAAAATCGAGATGATATATTATGGCTGAAAGAAAAGCAAGCATAAGAATGGGAAAGTTAGTTGATATGGATGAGCTAAGGGATTTGGGGATTCAGGTTCATAAAGTATTAAAAACAACACCTCAAGTGGATAAGGCTATAAAGAAAGCTAATGGAATATTGGGATTTATGGCAAGATGAATAGAGCATAAAAGGTGAGCTGAAATGATGAAGTCACATAAAACCTTGTAACACCTTATCTGGAGTAACATGTACAATTTTGGGTTCCACACTATAAGGAGCAAGTTGAAGAAATTGAGTGGAGCCAGAGCAGATTCATTAGGATACTGAAAATACCAATAAGAAAGAATTGGAAAGTTTGTGTTGTTTTCATTAGAACTAGTCAAGAGCTAATGAAGTGAAGGTGGAACTTATGTGAGATGTTTGAAAATGAAGGGATCCGAGAGTGAAAATAGTGAAAAAAAATGTTTCCAGTGGCTGAGGAATTTGGACCCAATGAGCACAGATATAAGATTCAATTGAAGTAATTTAAGGCAAAGAACAGGAAAAGATTTTCACACAGAGGTTTGTGAAGCAGTGGAATGAGCATCTTGGAGTTAATAAATGAAGCAAAGACCATGTCATCATTTATGAGTAATTCAGATGTATAACCAAAGAGAATTAAGGAATGTGGGAACAAATCAGACAGAAAAATAGGCCTAGTTCTGATAAAGTGAATAAATATTAATAACGTGTGGGTTTTTTTATAGGAATAATATTAGCTTGATGGGAGTATACCATAACAATTCTTTATAAGGAATAAGAGACGATAGCTAGAAAAGATGGCATGAGAAATTGAGCTGATTTCACTGGAACAGAGAAGATTGATCTAAAAGAGGTTAAAAAATGATTAAAAAATTGAGATAGCCCAAGTGTTGAACTTTGAAGCTTCCAAAGCTCATTCCAAACTGAGTGTCAACTACGGTTCATGTAGTGGGTTTACTATCTCCTGCTTTAATTCAAAGTAACTAGGTCAGATGTCACATGACTATGGAAGGTCTTAGTATACAATTTACAAATGCATTTCCCCAATGAGTATACGAGTATACAATGTAAACCACTGGTGTGGGCGGTCATCATTTTGAAATGTTCAGAAATATATAACATGGGAATTCATATTAAATGTCTGTGCCAAGGTTTATTGAATAAATTATTTGTCCAAAGATTTAACTACAAAGTAAACACTTTAACACCAAACAAATTATTTGGGTGGAATCTTATAAATCTCTGAAGAATGTGGGCTGTGACGAGAAATCCAGGAGAACCATGTGAGAAATACAGCCCAGGTTTTCTCAATACATAACTTTTTAACATCAGAATTCTGGGGGAAGAGGCAGATTCTGGCTGCGGAGCAGTGAGATGCTTATTAATAGGGATTATCGCTTATGACCATGAATGAATGAGCCAGGAACAAAGGTAGGCCACTCAGATATTTCAGCCTGCTCTGCCATTCGGTAAGTTCATGGTTTATCTGATTTTAATCTCAACTCTACATTCCTACATATTCTGGTAGTCTCATCCCCTTTATAATCAAGAACATGTCTTCTTCTACCCTAAAAATGTTTAACAATTCTGCTTCCACTGCCTTTTAAGGAAGGGAATTTCGAAGACTTTCAACCTTCTCAGAGAAAAAAAAGCCGCATCTCTATTTTAAATGGCTGCCCCTTATTTTTAAACCATGACCTCGAGTACTATCCTCATTCAAATGTAGCTTCCGATTCTATCATAAGCCAAATAGAAAGAAAGTGACGAGAATTCCCAACATGTTAAGTCAGTGTGAGTATTTGGTGACAACGGCTGACCATATGGTCCTCTAAAGCTTCATCCTGGACATTTGGCTCCAACATTTCAGAGCAAGCTGCATGGACAGCAACCCTATGTACCTTCTGCCCACACACCTTGGCATCCGATGCATGCTAACTTCATGATAAATCTCGGATGCACATACAGTACAATTCTGCACTTTGGACCACAGCAGCACCTCTTATTGGAATACATCTGCAAGGACACTTTGTACACACCTGCCTTACAGATTGGACCAGGGTGCGTCTCAGGGATCCTTGCTTTCTCTCCTAGTGCTCACTCACATTGCACTCTCTTGGATACTCACAGCATCTTTGTTTTTGCCTGTCTCCTTACTTTGCCTTTTAGCACTGACACAAAGCCAGGAGCAACTTGTCTTGGTTGTCAGCAGTCACCAGTCCAGGGATGGACATGTTGCTAGTTAACAGTATTACACCTGCCCTCTGTTCCAACAGCTGCCATAGCCAGCACACTGCATGGGATTCACCCAAATGGCCAAGTCTCAAAGAGTGTGGTGCTTAGCCACATTAAGGAAGACAGCCTTCTGTCTGAGAGTCCCTAGCCAGTAAGCCAAGGACAGGTTCCTGTATTAGTGTGGGAACTTGAACAAGGGCAGATGATTCCTGAGCACAGCTAGGGTCAGAAGCATCTCCTCATTAGAGAAGAGGAATTGAATGCCGAGCACTCCAACTCTCATTGGTAGTCTGCCTGCCCTATTTTGGACCATTTTCTCTTGGACTGAGAGAAAGGAGAGAATTGAGTGAGATGTAAATGGGTTGCATAGCTATTAGTGCTGATAGAAGGGAAGGTGGTGATGTGACCTGGATGAGTGAGAACAGTTGGAAATAGTTGGAGACCAGTCCTTTGTAAGTGCAGCTGTGTTCTTCTCTCTCTGGGCTCCATCTCCACCTATCGTTTAGTCTCCCCCCCCTCCCAACGCAACCTCATTCTCTAGCATATGTACCAACCTTTTCCAAACTACAATTAGTTCTGAAGAAGGGTCACTGGATCCGAAACATTAGTTCTGTTTCACTCCATAGACCTGCTGAGTTTTTCCAGAAATTTCTGTTTTCATTTCATGCCATCCGCTCAATCACTTAGGTCCTGTTAGAATGAAAATGAATTTGTGAGACATAAGAATCAAGGCTATTAATGCTATTATGTCACAGCTGAATGGACATGTAAACTGATATACTACGTCAATGCAAAAGCACAATTTTTCCTTGTGTTTAAATTAGTTTGCCTTATATGTTGGCTCAACTTCTACATGTGATCTTAGGTATATGCAATCTGAGCTTTGTGTTTCCTCAGATGTCTATAAGTTTTTAAAAGTGAAAGACTGTGTTGATGTTTTGAAGGTCTGCAAGAGAGGGATTCATAATGAGGGTCGTGATCTTTGTTGGAAACTGAGATCATCTTTAAAAATGTGTTCTCTTAGTGATCCATATTCAGTATTTCCCATGTAACACAAGACCTCATTTAACTGTACAGTAGTGACTAGTAAACAAAGGTAAACAAAACATATATTGGTGCCACACTACCCTGCTATGAATGCAATGTTTTGAAATAAGGAATTTTTGTTCCCGGACGGAATGAAAACTGACCTTCAAATGGAAGTAGGGAAGGAGACAATGATTATCCAACATCATGAGTAACTCCCCATGAATATGGGCAAAAGGATTCAGATCATTTATTGACACAGAGTAAGCGACTAGCCTGAATAAAAGTGTATGTCAACAAGTGCTGCAGGTTAGAGGCCAGTCCTTGTTGAATCCAGATGGGAGCTGAACAGAAGAGGAAGAGGAAGACCCAAGGAAGATATCTGTAATACTTTGACAAGAGAGCAGGAAGCTGCCTTCTCAACTTTAACAAGAACAATACATTCCCTGCCTATATATCAGCTGGATTCAGTGAACCGTGCTGAATTGTGGCATCTATGTACCTTCCTTGTCTAACTCACTAATAGACCAAATCTAAACTGTTGCTTCTTAACAAACTCAGTAAACTGTCAGAAAATTACTATAAACTGTTGACTGCTTGTATTAGGTAACTGGAACAAATCTCTGCCAAAGTCAACACTCTGCTAGTGATTCCTGAAGAACTGTCTATTTGACTTTAGAATCATGACATCACAGAATCATAGAATGGTTACAGTACAGAAGGAAGCCATTTTGGCTGTGACATGGATACTGTCATCTGTAAGAGCCATTCACCTAACATGCTTTTCTTGCATAGCCCAGCAAATTAAAAGACAAACACATATTGAGTGCTGAAGTCACATGTAACAGGGCATTAGTAAACCAGATGGGTTATTATGACATTCGATGATGTTTCACAGTCACCATTGCTGGAGATGAGCTTTCAATTCCAGATTTATTAATCAAATTCAAATTCCACCAGCTGCCATGTGGTTTTTGAACCCATGTCCCCAGTGCATTAATGTGGGCTTGATACTACAGTAATGGTACCTATTTCCCAACTTAAACCTATGTTTTTGACAGGTTTATCTTATGCTTCCTTGCTGTTGCACTCTGTGTATTATTTTTAAAGCTTTGCTTTTGTAACCAACCCATCAGGAGAAAGTAAGGACTGCAGATGCTGGAGATCAGAGCTGAAAATGTGTTGCTGGAAAAGCGCTGCAGGTTAGGCAGTATCCAAGGAGCAGGAGAATCGACATTTCGGGCATGAGCCTTCCTGAAGAAGGGCTCATGCCCGAAACGTTGATTCTCCTGCTTCTTGGATGCTGCCTAACCAACCCATCAACCTACTCTCTGCCTCAATGATGGATATGTATATACCTTCAGGTCACTATGGGCATTCAGCATTGTACTCTTTACTTTTGTCTTACCGCTTGCAGGGGGAGCATGGTTGCTCAGTGGTTAGCACTGCTGCCTCACAGTGCCAGGGACTCAGGTTTGATTCCCACCTCGGGTGACTGTCTGTGTGGAGTTTGTGCATTCTCACTGTGTCTGCATGGGTTTGCTCTCACAATCCAAAAGATGTGCAGGTCAGGTGAGTTGGCCATGTTAAATTGCCCCGTAGTGTTAGGTACACTAATTAGGGGAATGGGTCTGGGTGGGTTACTCTTTGGAGAGTAGGTGTGCACATGTTGGGCTGAAAGGCCTGTTTCCATACTGTAGGGAATATAATCTCTCCATTCTTCATTAATTAATTCACAATTTTCTGCAATATATTTTATCAGCTGCTTGTCCACCTACTCCACCAACATGAAAAAGTCCATTTGAAGTTCAACATGATCTTTCTCACAATTCGCAATGCTTCCAAGTTTATGCCATCCACATTTTTTAAAAATAGTGTCCTGTGCATAGTTTAAATAATTAAAATAAATTAAGAAGCAGAAGAATTCAGACTGATACCCGGGGAGCCCCACAATAAAACTTCTTCCAGTCCAAAAACCAAACGTTCACCGCTACACTTTATTTCTTGTCAAATTTCACATACACATTGTTGCTGTCCCTTTTAATCCATTAGCGAGAAGGTTTCTTGCATGTCTGGTGTGTGGCAAGTTGTTAAATGCCTTTTGGAAGTTAATGTGTAACGCATTACCGGTATTAACTGCGTCAACCCATTCCATTAGTTCAAAAAACTCAAAAGAAGTTACTGAAATACAATTTACCGTCAAAAAAGTTGCGATAGCTTTCTTTAATTAACCCACATTTATCCAAGTGAATATTCATTTTGTCTCAAATTAGCAACAAAAAAGCTTTATCAACACCAAAATTAAACTGGCTGGTCATTGCTAGGTTTATCCTTGTACATATTTTTTAAATTAGCGTTTGCAATTCTCTGTTCCTTAGGCACTGATTCTAAGGAGGATTAGAAAATTATGATCAGTGAAATCTGGAGCAACAAAGAAAATGTCTGATGCTCTGCCAACATTTCTGTGCACAGCTGGAGTGGTGTTAGAGACGTCAATCTTGAACATGAGTAACTTGATTTCTCAGAACTTCATAACATCAGAAATTGTAGGCAACTGAGTGCCTATTGAGCCTCACCAGTAGGTTGCATGCTTAGTTAGTCTGCCTAAGCATTATTAAGGAAAGTTTTCCCTTGGCAGTTAAGAGTAAGGTACTCTCAACTCTTCAACAGAAGGGGAGTGCAGGGGCTTCATGAGAATGAAGATTGAGAAAGGACACATGAAACTGGGCACTCTGTTAGGAGTGTTTCCACACTGATCCTTCTCCACCTCCACAATCAGAGATCTGTAAGCTGCCTCCTGCCTGAGTGGTTGAATAAGTCCAGTCCTAGGTACATCCCACACTGACTCTAAATTTCAGAGGATGTCAGCCAAATGCATCTACTCAGTCAGCAGGGATATAAACAGTCTGTTTCTACTTCTGCAGAGGGAATCACCGTAAAAAGTAATAGAAATGGAAGAGAAAGAATTATAATTGCATGAGTAGGGTATTTAACACTGTTAAATTGAAACATTTCCATTAAATATTTTGAGTCACAAACTTTATTTGTGCGACCTTTCCCATATCTTCCAGATGGCCTACTGCCCATGAAGAATGGTAGGATAGGAATTAAAGGCAAGCAGTGAGAGGAATAGATAAGTGTTCTGCCATGTTAGATATTAATTTTCTCCTCCTCACATAATGTTGAGGTTATCACCTCCAGTGTGCTGGAACCCTGTGTATTCCCCTCAGTCGTACAGAGTGGTTGAGGAGTATAGTTGCTGTTGTTGGTATTACTCCTGCTCCTCCCGCTCAGCATAAGAGATCGCTGCACTGCAATACAGGACGGTACCTTCATCCAATCGGCTGAATGCTGTGACTATAATAATGGCAAAGATGATGACTGGATATCAGTATTCTAACTTCAGATTCTTATTTTTTGGTACCATGGGAAATTGTGCATATTCTATTTCATTGTGCTTTCAAGCGCTGGACTTCCACCATGTACATCAGACCAGGCAATTGATTTGTCACTTGGCATTTACTAACATGATATTCCATGGGACTCCTAAAAGATAAATATTAGATAGACAGGTAAGTAAAAGACAAGGGAGTGTTTCTCAAAACATAGTATTGTCAAAATTAATTGAAATGGCACTAGCTTGGATGCTATTGTTATTTTGAGTTGAGGCAAAATATTCACAAAGCTGTCACTAGCTCAGTTCTTCACTCTAGAGTTCAGATGGCCAGTTTGAAGATCCCACAGCAGTTTCAGTTGACCTCCTTCAACTCAGTTCAAAACATATAACTATCAGTCTTCTTGTGTATTGTGTACCCTCTGTAATGTGCTAGATGCAGGGGATGCCTCAGGCAAATTGTGTTCTGATACTTCTGTTCATGTCTCCAGAACACTATTTGCCGTGTGTTTCCATGAAGACCTGTCTGCCAGTGATTAGGTGTGCACTACACAGAGTCTATGCCTGAAAGCGAGTACAGATGATTAATCGTCCAACTACGTGTAATGCAGCTCTGAAGCAAAGCACAGTGAAGTTCCATGTGACTGGAATAAATTCTCAAAATAAGAACCGAAGACCGCAGAGGTCTGACTTGTCTTTAAATTCGTGAACTATTGAGTACTCAAGAGAAGGTGGGAGCCTCAGTTTCTTGGAAAAAATGGTGGTGATGAGGTGGTGTTGAGCTAATCTGAGTAAGTTTGTGGTCCAATTGGACTCAGGCCTGTGTTAGCACCCTGTAGACTTCATTCTCTTTATGAGGGACAGTTAAAATTGTGCGAGTTGGAAGTGAAATTGTTTGAAGTAAGCAATGTTATGTATCTGCCTTGGATCAATGAAGTTTGTAGGTTCAGGATTCACTGGAATAGAAAAGCCTCACATGTCAAATCTGTCGCCGCAAGAGAGGTGCATGCTGTTCTTTGGATTGGATCTTAAACTGAGGCTGTACCTACCTCGTCAAGAGAGCATTAAAACTCCACTGCCTTGAAGATGGATAATCTGATCACTTACTTAAAAGTTGTTTCTGAGACCTTACTTTGTGCAATTTGGCTATCACTTACCTTACTTTCAAAAATGACAATAATTCAAAAATATTGGCTGTTAATAGTTCTAATACTTGTGAGAATCTTGATTAAAGTGTATTTATGTTGTCTTCCTTGAACTACTTTTGATACAAATGTACAATTTCTGAAGAGAGAGCTTGGTTGACCCACTGTGCTAAAAGTAGTGCTAACCATATGAATAATTTCACTAACCTATTGAACAAATATGCAAAAATTACAGCTTGCGGCTTTTGTACTCAAATAGATTATTTCCTGCGCATCAAGAACTGACACAAATTGATCTCCAATACTGAAGGAGGATTGACATAGACCTGTGAAATATAGATTGCAGAGACTGCCTGTAATAAACAGTTTTAATGCATCATTTTATATCCCATTAGTTTCAATTGAGTTGCCATGGTGAGGAAAAAGGGAGGAGGTGTTACAATATAAAATGGTTGTTTGTTTTTATCCATGTAGTAAATGCCTGAAATGAGCAGGCTGTTTTGCCAGGCTACAGAAGCAGCTGGTGACCATCTTCAGATATGGGAGTGGGTCCCAGATCCAAACTTAGCACTGCACAGCCAGCTTGTACCTGAGAGAAGAGAGCTGAGCATTGAGAAAAATTGATCCCCAGACCTCATCAGTATATTTGGCACCAGTGCTGAATATGTATGCAAACATCCAAATTGAGGGAATTTGAGCAAGTCACAGACTAAATGCTATAGCAGGGTATTGATTGTGACTAATTTGGCCCCTGTTGTGTATGAATCTGAAAGCATTAATGTCTGCAAGAGTGGAAGTAACCCCATTGACTATTATAATGTCGGAGATCACAGGGGAAGGATAGCTTGCATGGATTTGAATAGAGTCAGACGAGTGAGATTGTATGTTGTTTGCAAGTATGCAGTAAATTAGTTTCTACTAATGTGCAAAGATTTTGCAAGCTTGAATAGACCCCATCCCAACACTCACTGCAGCTCTGGATCATCTAAAGAAGTATTCTGTGAGTTTACCAGACTGCTCATTTCAGGCATTTATTATGTGCATTAGAATATACAACCATTTATATCGTTACACCTCCTCCCTCTTTCTTTGCCAGGTCAACTCAATTGAAATGGGTTATCAAATGATGCAGGTAATGACTAGTGTAGGCGTTCCCACTGTTTGATTATGTTTCAGGCACATTTCACTCCAAAAAATTCAGGTGTAATCAAAATCAATTTTCATTCCATAATTGGTTCCATGGCTCGTTTGATCATTTTACTGAACACTATGGGCCTGAGGAACACAGACCCTAAAGATTTCTTATACTATCTGCTTTAGCTTCTCTCTGCTCACTGAAAGCAAAGGCAACACTTGATTTCTGGACTAAAGAAACAGCAAGTGAATCATTTAGGATTCCTCCTCCTGTTTGCTATCAAGTGGCTCCTGTTGGAGAATGTTTGCATATTAATCCTAAATGTAACAGGATCAATTGCAGCTGCAAGGTCCTCCCATGATTCTGTGGCCTGGCAGCTTTCACTGTACAAAAACCCACTTCACTGATTTGGATGCCGATGGTCACCCAAGTGAAACTCTACTCCCATGTAACATATCACATAGAAGAGGAAGGGAGGAAATGGGGGATAAGGGATAGACAAGTTGATTATCATTCTGGCACTTGAATGTGTATCTGCAAGTTGTAGCATTTCATGCTGATTTAAGTTCATTGATTTTCATGGCTGTAATGACAGCAAGGACCTAGCTCTGTAATGACCATTTTTGGATGAGAAATGTTACTGTAGGCTCTGTGTACTTTGGAAAGTCTGCTTTCTTTTTGGCCAAGCAGTTATATGATGTAACACTGCTTCTAAAGCAGCCAGCTACTTACTTAAAGCATGTGATGGATCCATTCCAAATATTACATTCTACAGGTTTCCCCTCTAGCATTGTTCAATATGTTCAGCATTGCTTCTCTAAATTAATGTAATTTAGATTTCCATCTCTTCATAAGTAAAATTAAAAATTAACTTTTTTATGATGGGACATAAAAGTGTAGTTTTAATTCTGTAATCACACAGTTAATGGCTCATATTTTTATAGCTTAATTTATTCTGAGCACCATGAATTCATTATTCACAAACTAAAAATAAAAACTCTCCACACATAGTTATCCTATATAGGGCAATTTGTTATTAACTGGATATCATTCATTATATATTTGGACCTGAATTTTCCTGTAGAGCCACAACATGAAAGTTGAAACCTAAAAAATGCCCATTCTGTCAAATTCCACTCAAGTTTCCTACTAATTTCATTTAGATTATGTGCAAACACAAAAATTGGTGTAAATCATCCATAAATAACTGGGACCCAAGCGAAGTGATAAACTTGTAATATTTATTCCTTCTTTAGTATGAAAATTAAACAAATGAGTTCAAATAACCATCATTCATGTACTTCAAGCATAGCACTTTGTAAAACTTCCAACCAGGGAGGTCGAAAGTTAGTAACGAGACATGTAATAACATAATGCTTTGCAAGACAAAGCAAATTCTGTTCAGGGATCCGTGATAATTTTGATTAAACAATTGAAAAAAGACAATGAAAATATAGCAAATTAGTTTTGGTCTGAGTTTAATTTTACATCCATTTTGAACCAGTGTAATTTTGATTTTATTAGTCTTCAGCCTGAGAGTGGAACCATTATAACAAAGGTAAGTTTAATGACCGATGTATTATTGTATAACGGCCAAACAGATTTGGATGTATTATAAATGTATATGTAAATTGCATACACCATTTTCCGTGATCCGATTGCATGGGTTCCTGGGTGTAAATACACAATAAATTCCAGGCCCAGATTCCTGTTGAATGCAGAGCTGCATAAAAGTTATGGAGAGAATTTTGTATTATTTATTTCAACTAATACAAAGAAAATCAGAGCACAATACAAAGACCATTAAAATCACAGAGCACATTATCCTTTGAATGTTAATGAGTTGAGCAAAAGCAGTTTCATTTGCCTTATTGATCTCAATTTTGCTTGAATTTTAGAATGGCTATAAGTGGAGTAGTGATAATTAATGCAAAATATATTTGTTGAGAACTTTCTTTCAGTTTACCTGGATGCATGAGATGTATGGAAACCCATTACATTACATAAGATTCTGAAAACTAATTTTCTGGTAGAGGAGGGTAAAAGGAAAGCACTTCTGTTTGTCTAACATGTGGGGCATATTCCCCATACTCCTTTGTGAAATACTCAAATTATCTGAATTATTGGGTCCTAAGTACAGATTAGCAAAGTTAAGGAAAACTGAAGTATGGACACTGTGCTGCTGAAATTTACCCCTCTACAGCCACACAGTTTATGAGCAGATTTACCCACTGCTTACTGCTGGTAGTCCGTTTCGGAATACTGAATTAGCAATCTGAAGCAAATTGAAATTTCCCTGCTCTAGTGGAAATTCTACTTTTTCAGATGTCTCCAATCTACAATGCTGTCGGTAAATTAGTTCAGTATTTGGACCCATTGGGTCTGCTGAGGAGGACTGGCTCAGTATGCTGACCAATGATGACAAACAAAAATCAGTCATTCCTACAGGTGGAAAATAGATAGGACATGCACTTATATATGCCTTTAATATAGAAAATAATCCCAATGTATCTGTACATGATCAAACAAAATTGGAAGCTGAGACAAAGAAGATGTTAAGTGAGGAGACCAAAAGCCTGTGCAAGGAGGTGGTTTTAAGGAGAATGTTAACAGAAGAGAGGAAGTGCCAGGGAACCAATGGTGGAGTAAAGTCCAGGGGAACATATTAAAGAGCACAGACATTGCTTGCTGAGTTTCTCATTCCTGCACTGTGACTCAGAATGGGGTTTGTCATTTAAAGGAAGGGCAAAGATTAGCACAGCAAGTGCTTATTGTCAGTGGCAGATTTAAGGGGGATGCAGCTGCATCCTCATTAACCTGACCTTGGCTGGCAACTTGAAAGGTCATTACTCATTGAATTTATTTTTTTTACACAACTTTATTAATATTTCTTCAGGTGAAGTCATTTTATATACCTCACTGCAGTTGAAAATCAGATTAATTGCACATCAAACTACAATACATCAGTCACTGTCTACAAAGTATAAGTCATTCAAGAACATAGGTTGATTGTGATTAAACTATTTGAGAAACCATTAGCTTAGGAATACTTCTACATTTAAATATGCTAAAAAAGGCCATAAAGATTTTGTTATAGCAACCGTTTCTATTTATATATTTTTTCACTCCTAATTCAGAGCTTTATTCACAGCCTTTGACTGATTGATGTGCTTTTGCCTGCTGCTTTGTGCAGCTATCGCAACTTTCGGAACCTTCGGTTCAACTTGCCTTCTTTTCTTCCCTTATCTCTCACTTGCTGTCTCGGTTATATAGAACCTTTTGCTTAACAATTCAGCTGTGTAACCTATTTAGGTGCTGTTTTGGATTAAAATTCGCTTCCACATCACATGTGCCCAGTTCTGGTGTTGACAATGCCAGAAGCCATTTTGGATAAGTCATACCAATCTGGGGGTATCTGCCCTCGAGTGTAACATGGATCAGGGTGCAACAATAATGACCATAGTTAGGATTAAGATTCTTATGAACTGTTACAGGTGCAGATGTCTACAAGGAATAATGTGTCCCATGGTGATGCCCTTATGAGCATAGGAATAGGAATAGGTTTGTGTCCCTCTGTGGTAATAATATCTTTCCTGAGATAAGGAGACCAAAGTTGCACACAATAGGTGTGGTCTATATACAAGCCCCTATACAACTGGAATAAGACCTCCTTACTCCTGTACAAAACTCCTGAAGGAATAAAGTGAACAATCCACCAGCCTCCTTAATAATCTGCTGCACCTGCATGTTAACCTTCAGTGACATATCAACAAGTTCATGTCGCTCCCTTTTATATTTCTACACTTTCCAACATATCACCATTGAAAAATACTCTGCACATCTGCTTCTCCTACCAAAGTGGACAACATCATATTTTTTCACATTACGTACCATCGATTATATTCTCGTGCATTCACGAAGTTTGTCCAAATTCTCCTGAAGCCACTTTATGTCTTCATCACAGCGCACATTCCCACTTAGCTTTGTATCATCCATAAATTTGGAAATATTATGTTTCCTCACTACCTACAAGGTGAAACTGTTTTTCCTTGGGGAGAAGAAGGCTAACAGGAGATATGAAAGAAATTTTCAAAGTCATGAGAGGGCTGTACAGAAAGGGTGAAACTATCCCTGCTCTTAGGAGAATTAAGAACTAGAGGGCACTGATTAAAATATTTTGGGAGAGAAGCAAATGCAAGGTGAGAAAAAAATACCTTTGTCACTCAGTGTGTAATTAGAATCTGGAATTCACTGTTTGGAAGCGTGTTGGGATAGGTTCAACTGATGCATTCAAGGGTTCAGATAGGAACAACATGCAAGTATATGGGGAAAAGACGGGAGATTGGCCTATGGTCAAAATGCTCAGATAAACAATGCAGGCACGATGAACTGATTGGCATTCCTCTGGACCAGAACAAGTCTGTTCCCCACAGGAAGAAACATCCTCCCATTATCCACCTTGTCCAATCCTGTCAAGATTTTATCAGTTTCAATACAATCATGGAAACATAGAAATATGGAAACTAGGAGCAGGATTAAACCATTTTGCCCGTGAACATGAATGTTCCACCATTTAATCTAGTCATGGCTGATCCTCTACTTCATTGCCATATTCCCATTTTCTCTCCTTACCCCATGATTCTTAAAAAGTACCTATATCTTTATTGAATATATTCAGTGACTTGGCCTTCACAGCATTCTGTGTTAGGCAATTCAATGCGTTCAGTACTCTTTGAGTGAAGAAATGCTTCCTCATCTTAGCCCTATATAGTTTACCCCATATGCCAAGGCTGTGACCCCTGGTTCTAGATTCCCTAACTAGGGAAACATCTCCTTGCATCTAGCTTGTCCAGTTGTCTGATCTTCTCTCAGATTTCTAAATTTCGAAATGTGAAGACCCAACCTCCTCCTAGGATAACCCCTTCATACCAAGAATCTGTTGAGAGAATCGTTTCAGAACCGCTTCCAAATTATATTCTTGCTTTAGGAAGGAGATCCAACAGCACACAGTACTCTAAATGCAGTCTTGTTGTCACACTGTGCAGCTGTAGCAACACTCGCCCACTTTCATACTCAAATACCCTTCAGTGTAAATAAAAGTGTAGTGATTGGTAGAGATTGGCCAGGTTAATTTCATTGTGTATGAGTTCCTGATTGGGGCTGTTAACCTGGTCCACTCAGGGAGTCCTGGCTGATAGATATAAACAGGAGCCTCAGGGTTTCTCCTCATTCTAAGGATTGGTTCTGAGTTGGCTGGTCAGAATCTATGTACTGTACATGTGTAAATAAAAGGGGACTTGGTGACAGGATATTGACCTCTGTGGAGTTATTTCAATAACTATCTGTCAATAGCCAAGCTGAATACTCTCCCAGAAAGTGGAAAAAAAGAGATCTGAAAACACTGGGGAAAAAAAGGATTAAGGGGGACTAATTTTGTGTTTCGTAGTGTTGGCAGGGTTTATTCAGTAGGAACGTAATTGTTTAAGGTGGACCTTCAAGTTCCAACCTGAACGAGCACAAACTAAAACAACTTATGAAACTTTCAGAACCTGACTTTTGCAAGTTTTCAAAATTACTTTTCACCATACTCCAAGTATCGACCAGATAATTTCAAATCTGAAATCCAATGGAACAGTACTTCCTGTTCATTGGGATTAGTTACTACAGTAAGGGCAACTCTCATAGAAAATTTGATACAGATATAAATTGTTCTGGATTTTCAGACCAAATTCACCGTCTAAGAATTCACTTTACATAACACACCAGGTTTAGTAAATCTATCTGCTCTTGTATAAATTTCTTGCAGAATATAGTTGATTTAATTGTTTAATTTATAAATGGACAGTTTTTTGTTCAGTATTCATAGAAATGTAGATCTAAAGTAAATTTGTTCACTTAATACTGTTTGGCAAACTCACAGTACAAGTATGACAATGTAGTTCCATTATGGGATGTATCCCAACAATGAAAGACATTTACTCAGATATTGCTGGATAAATAATGGTGGTTCACCAATCACATGTCACTATGAAGGCAACAAATAGTTCTACATTCAGCAGATGAAGAGAGTGCCTTTACTTCTGAATCTCAAGAACTTGCAGATCAACTTACTTTCACAGAAACAGCATCTCACCCATAACGTCCCCATTATATTCTCAGAGCTTGCTAGGCTGACACATTAGTTGTTCATTAATTGTTCACTGCAGAAGGTTAGTATTCATAATTGCTAATGTATTATTTATCAATCTCCCCGGCATGAAAAGGGAATAACTTAAACTTTTGACCCTCAACCCTACATTCAGCAATTTTTGAAAAGTTTTTCTTTCATAGGATGGGGTGTTAGTGGTGAGGCCAGCATTTGTTAATTGCCCTCAGCTAAGTGGCATGTTAGGTCATTTCAGGGGGCAGTTAAAAGTCAACCAAACTGCTCAGGGTCTGGACTTACAAGTATTCCAAAAGAGCTTTCCGTTTTGTAATAAATACATAAACAAAAAAAAGGTTTCCTCATGTAGCTTTTGGTTTTTCAGTCAGTTTCTATAAGACCATTTCCATTAGTTATTGAACCTTTATTTGAACTGGAAACAGGGTCTGATTGACATAGGCTAGGGTGAAGTTTGTGGTGGAATGGAACAAGAAGTCTGACAGGCTCCATCTCAAAATTGAGAATCTGTTATGTCTTTGATGAGCAGTATAGCAGTTTCCCACCAAGCTAACAGTGATTTACCTTTAATTATTTTCTAATCCAAATTGTTCAGAAATGGTAAATGATGGTATTGGAACTCAGACCTCCGAGACTGGAGTTAGGGACAATCCTGCTGTCCCATAAGAACCCTCAGCAGTAACATACCAATTAAAGGGGATTATTGCTTGTTAAAAGTCTTGTGAATGGCTCAACTTGTCTCAGCAATATTCAGATTCCTATCTTGTGAAATATGCTAATCAAGCTAGTTTTCAAGAAGCCTCACCATGGAAACCACAGCCTCCATGATGCATGTGGTCATGATCCAAGGGCTCCAACTATATGCACCCTTCCTCTACAGACGTTCATATCCAGCATCATCTGCAAAGCCCTCTCAGACTTGCATTGCATGGTGCCCCGGTAACTAGCAAAAACGTGCTGCTGCATGCATTCTTTGCACACACAGATGGAAACCCAGCTGCAGGATTGGGCCAGGCTACATCTCAGGCCTGCTTACTACCTACGTATTTATACTATATATTGTTTGTCTTGACATGCTCACAACGGCTCAGTGTGCCAGCAATTTATATGGCAAACACAGTGCACGTGTAATAAACAAGTAGCCATCTCTCAAACTGTTAGGGGATTAGGCCTCACCGAAGTCCATGGAGGTACCTGTCAGTCCACAGGTCCTGGCACAGTAATTATACCAGTCAGGAAGATTGGTCATCAAATGCCATCTGAAGCCTAGGGAGTCAATCATGGTTCTGTGGGCATGGTCCTGTGGCTGCATAGCAGCCAGTTGGGGATGTGGTTGTAGGGTTAATGTGGTCAGGGAGATCAGGGGTCTTGATGCTTCAAGATCATTCAAGATCATTCAAAGGGATGGGCCACAGTCAGTCTGTATGGTCCACAGAAACTAAAGGGAAAGGAGGCTGGGGTGTTCTGTCAAAGAAACAATGGAGCTGCAACTGTGGGCAGGAGATTTGGCAAGTTATTCTTAGGGTTTGAAAGCTGCAGGCTTTGGGGAAAGGGGGATGAAATAACTGCACAGAGGCTGGTATCCTATCACCAAGTCACCCTTTATTTACTGCTGTACAGTACGCTGTAGCCAGCCAGCTCAGATTTAGTCCCCTGAACTGAAGCACACTATGCCAGTAGCAGGGCCATGGAATGACCTTCAAAGAGATTACATCAGCCCTCTACCACCCTGAAAAGGAGAGATAATATATCATGGTCATTGTGGACATTTCGAGCAAATGGGTAGAGGCATTCCTCACTTGAATGAATATCACAAGAGTTGTAGCAAACGTCTTAATTCAACACGCTTTCACGAGATGGAGTCTTCTCTGCAGTACAGATGCAGATCAGGGAACCCATTCACATCCCAGGTAATGCAGGCAGTGATGAATAGATTTGGCATTAGCCAAATGTTCCACATTGCCTACCATCCTCAGTCCAGTGGGATCGTACAGAGGGTGAATCACACCTTCAAAGGGATGCTGCAAAAGGTCATTCAGCAAAACAACTCAACCAGAAACATGGTTTTACCCGTTGTCCTCATGCTCATATGGAACTCCTGTTCAACTGGATTCACCCTAATGTTCTAACGACTAAACACCCAAGAGAGGTAGTAAACCCTCAATAGGGCTGATCTTGACGGGGACTGAGATTGAAGCTTCTGCCATGAGAAACTCTATTAGAAAATGTACAGGTTGCACACAAAGTAGCAGCTCTCAGAATGGCAATGGAAAGGTGGAGCATGGTCTATTTTGATAGGAAGGTGAACCCAGTACAAGGTAGGGCAGTTAGTGATGGTACAAATTTTCCAGCCAGGAACCACCTACCCCTCCAGATAACCAGGTCCCCATTCGATGGTGGACAGAACTTTTGCTAGATATAGCAAACATTGGGAGGTATCACATTAATCAGTTAAAAGCCGACGGAGCCCAGAGCAACAGCTGCCAACTCCACGTGCTTCAAAAGAACTGGGAGAAGTAGACTCTAACCTGAGTCCTGATCCAAATCCCATTGATCCCATCCAAATTCCCAATCCTAATCCAGGACCAGTCCCGGTTACTGGTCCAGCCAGGATTCTGGACCAGCCCTGGACACTGTTCCACCTGATAAAACTCAGCCTTGAGAACTGACCCATAGCTGAACCCACCAATTCTTGCCACAAGAGGCAGCCTCAGTGTGCAGCATCTCTGAAGCAAAAGGGCTGGCTAAAGAGAGTCCAGCCAAGAAAGTGTCCTTTTCAGCAGTCTCGCCCAGAGACAAAGACAATCCCTTTATGAAAGCAGTTGTTCTGAAGCTCTCACTGAGATGTGATGGAGGAGCAAATCCCTCACAGCCAGAGCCCTCCCACTGAGGAAGCTGATTGATGTGTGTAAGGAAGAGAATTTGTGTTTTGGGCTATGTACAATGGGAACCTGGATATCAGTCTGAGACTTGATATGTGTCTGCACAAGAGTGTGGTCTGAGCCTATGATGCTTCAAGGGATAACCAGCAGGGACTGTGGTCCAGCAACTACAAATCCAAAATTGGACACTCTAAATTGACTCACAGCTGGAGAAATCAGGCTTAACAGAAAATTGGGCAAACTAAGTGAAACAGCAGCCAGCATCTATCGTCTACAGAGAACAGTGGAAATCAAGATCAAAGAGTTACAAAAGCTCAAGGGGAACCAGTTACAACTTCTGCATTGGAGAAGTGCCAGTCAGATGCTCCAGCATCTTCACTGACTGAGGATATGCATTTTACATCTTGCAGCGTGGCAACAGTGAAGAGTTGGTACAACCCCATTGGATGATTTTAACTGAGCTCATGACCCCATTGGCCAAAGGCCAAAGAATATTCTGGAAGGTCACATGTTAAGGGGGTGGGGCTAAGAACACACACCTGAACACCACCCCTTCAGTAAAGACTCAGTGATGACTCACAGCAAAGTCTCGATTTGGCCTACCGGCAGAGTTCTGATCAGCTGCAGAGAACGACAGAGAGAGCGAGAGCGAGAGAGAGAGAGAGAAAAGATCTGCTTTAACCTGCAAGACCCACCTTCTTGGAAGTGAGCCACCAAGTAGAATATGTGGAGGCTTCTTCTCCATTTTCTGCAGAAAAGAATGCCTAGGTGTTTGGTAAAGAATTGTTGTGCCATCTTTCCCTTCTCTGACACGTTCAGATTGTGTCTGTTAGTGAACAGGGGCAGCTTTGGAATGCCAGTGCTCATCCAGATACACCGTGGCATAAGTGCCAGGGATGTCAGTCTTTCAGTGGGTGTCTGCTTAGTTGTGAGTTGCACTGGGAATGTTGCATGGTCAGATGGGGTAGACGTCACAGGGGTGAGGTGAATAGTTAATGAGTTTGGTAAGATACAGCGAAAAAACACGTTTTGTCTCAGAGTGAAAATCCATTCCAAAAATGCAACGCAACTGACATTAGTCGAACAAGCGTAAAATGGTGTCCTTCTTATTTTTTTTTAGCATTATCCATCAAATCTCCTCTTAATCTTTCTACTTTAAGAGGAATAATCAAGATTCCTTTTTTGTAACATAATTGTCATCCTGCATTTTTGGTGCTTCTTGTCGATTTCTTCTTTGGTAGCCTTCCTAAAGATAGCTGCCCAGAATTAGTTCAGTGAAGCTTGGCCGTTAGCTTGTAAATATTTAGCGTAGCTTTCTTGCTTTTGCATTTAGTGTTTGTATTATATAGATAAGGATTCCAGCCTCCTGAACCCCCATAAGAGATTCATGTACATTAACTCCAGAACTCTCTGTTCTTATATTCCCTGTAAGATAATACAATTTTGTTCACATTGCCACTCCTCAATTTTTCTGTCAAAGAATCCATTCACCTATTTCTGTCATGGGTTGCATCTGCCATGAGTCCACACATTTTGCCAGTGTGTCTATGTCCTCCAAAAGGCTCCCACTATCCTCCTCACTGTCTGTACATTTCTGAGTTTCATGCCATCCAGAAACATTGAAATTAAATTTTGTATGACCAAGTCTAGGTCATTAATATTTCAGTCTTTCCAATACTGACCTCTGGGAGGCATAATAACACAATTTGCCTCCACTCTGAAACTCAACACTCATCACTATTCTCTGCTTTCTGCCCTTAGGCAATTTTATATCCCTACTACTGCCTCTTCACTCCCATGGCTTCAACTTTGCTGACAAGTCTATTGTGTGGTACTTTTTAAAATGCTTTTTGAAAGTCCATACATGCACATCAACTACCCTATCTTCGTATTTCATTTATATTCCCTACTCCAGCAATATTTGACTCATTAATATACTTGTTTTATTACTGGTGTCTGTGTTTTATTTGTCCAATTGTAAGCACTATAAATCCTCAATTATTCAAATCTCCTCCAGTTGAGTTGAGTCATATTTATCTCATCTTAAATCAAAAACAAATGTTGATGTTTTATTCAGAATTTATTGAGGACATTCTAGGTCTATAACTGTAATGTCTTTTGACAATTATCGATCGTCACTGCATTCTTTTTTTGATTAAACGGAATTTGACAGAACATAAGTGGGTCCATTATAAATCTCCCTCTGGATAGAAGAACATACTGACAACTATTTCTAAATAACTTTTATGTCAGATCTGTGAAACCTCATTGTGATATTAATGATGTTTTTTTGGGAGATGGGAACTCCTCCAAACTAAAGTTATGCCGTGAAAATTGATGCTATGATAATATTGAATAAATAATTCATGGGTTTGCTGAACAAGTGGCACATTAGGTTTTGTTAAGTTGTGTGATGTTTTCATGAGCTAGTGCAGTCATCTCGAATCACTTCAGCTTTGGATTGGCTACAGTATAACTTACATGACTTTGAAGCTACTAACTGTTTTGATTTTAAAAAATGAGCTGACTATACGAGCCAGTTCCTCTTTACCATAAAGGAGCACAGGAGAAAGAGTCCATTCAGCATGCTTGGCCTGACAATGATGCAGAGCCAGCAGTATAGCTTATCATTGCCTAGTTTTGTTTCAAACTGCCACCCACTAGATAGCAATGATGTTAGTATCATTATCATGCGGTAACACATTCATAGCATAATATGCTAGTGTTCCAGTATTGCTATATCTCCGAGATGATAAATGTGATATGAATTATTTTTCAGACTGACAACATTGGAATTGAAATGATCTTATTTGTTTTTTCCTGTGTGAACTTAGACAGAGTATTATCCTTTTGAACACTGGGTAATTAAAACTATGCATGTCACTTAAGATAGGTGAAGTCAGATCTGGTCTGGGGTGTTGATGGAAGGTTTTACACACCACTGTCAATGAACATCAACAAACATTATTAAGTATAGTTACATACAGGAGATGCTAAGAGGGGATAGTAATAGAACCCTAAAGACTTAGCTCCCAGGTCCCAAAACCTTATCCGGGATAACAGATAGCCAGTCTGGATATCTAGTGCAATGCCATTACCACTATGCAAGCTCCTTTCCCTAAATATCTGCTATGTGTTACAGTTAGCCTGTACCCTAGAATTCCAATACATTCACTTATATTTCCCTTACTTTTATCAAGGATTTATTAATCTCTAATGATATGCAGCGAACAGCAACTGAGACTTGAGGACATTGGTCTCTTTTTGTTCCTGTAATGCTCTGGCATCCCTTGCAGAAAAGAATGTCTATATCTAATTGTCATTGTTGCTGTAGTTGTTGTTGAGGTCATTGGTGTATAATGGAATGAAGATACAAATTTACCTCTTTGTTCAACAATAAGGCAATTCTCTTCAAAAAGAGACAATGTAGGCTTCATGATCAAAGCCACTTGTGTCAAAGAGTACAGGATGATCCAGGGCCACTGCCTCCACCAAATCAAGAGCATTAGGAAGAGTTTTATTCTCTCTTACTCCTTCCTCAAAGGTAAACTAATGTCCAGAAAACTATAGCTGTTTACTGTCATTCCTGATGCTTTATTCCGCTGGCTACATACAGATTCTCTTCTGGGATAAATGACTGATCTATGTTATCTTCCTGTGGTCTCAGAGATTCAGTTACTATAGTAAAGGCTGATTCACACTAACTGAACCTCAATGTCTCTCTAAATGGTAATGAAGAAGATTCAAAGCAAGCTCAGCCAGGGTTAACATCTGAAAGAATGGATACACCGTCCCCTTTAAGTTAGACATTTGCTATTAACTATGATATATGCATAACAGAATTTGTCTTGTCTGTCTGTGCAATCAGAGGAGTTGAAGTCCTGCAATAGATCTTTCTCATTCAGAAATAATTCATCCATTTATCAGTATCTTGTAATACTTGAAAACTAGATAATGTTGTGATCTGTTTTGAATTTTCTTTATTGCCAGATCCAGATTTAAAATGATCTCTTTCTTGGATGGACAGGGAGAGCCTTTTTCCAAGTATGGGAATGGCAAACACGAGGGGACACAACTTTAAAGTGAGGGGAGATAGGTATAAGACAGATGTCAGAGGTAGTTTCTTTACTCAGAGCGTAGTAAGGGTATGGAATGCTTTGCCTGCAACGGTAGTAGATTCGCCAAGTTTAAGTGCATTTAAGTCGTCATTGGACAGGCAAAAGGACGTACATGGAATAGTGGAGGTGGGATGGGCTTCAGATTGGTATGACAGGGCGGTGCAACATCGAGGGCCGAAGGGCCTGTTCTGCACTGTAATGTTCTATGTTCTATGTTCCTGATTTCTGTACAATGGACTGGACAACGCTCCAACCAATGGTGACCCTTAGTGAGTTCACTTTTTCCTGTTGCTTCCCATGCTTTCTGCTGGCAGACTTTGAGTGGTCTCTTCTTTCTTATCTCTGTGAAGACCTCAGATATACAATAATATTTTCATTCACTGTGGATGATAGATTTTCCAGCTTTCTTCATCCCTGTTGCAGGTTTTCCAAAGCTTTCTCAGCACTGTGCAGCTGTTCATTCTGTGCTTGAGTCTCTAGTTGTATTATACAACCATGTTAAAAATCACACAACACCAGGTTATAGTCCAACAGGTTTAATTGGAAGCACACTAGCTTTCGGAGCAACACTCCTTTATCAGGTGATTGTGGAGGGCTCGATTGTAACAGAATTTATAGCAAAAATTTACAGTGTGATGTAACTGAAATTATACATTGAAAAATTGATTGTCTGTTAAGCCTTTCATCTGTTAGAATACAGTGATAGTTTCACTTCTTTCATGTGTAAATCACAAAACCTTTTTTTTAAAGTTGCATTCTCGGGTCAGCTGTTAACAATGGTGATAGCTAGACAATATGTTGAAGGTGTTGGCCCCCTATGTTCTCTGTCTATGCCATGATGTTTAGATTGATTCTAATCTAAAAAGTGAGATAACAGAGTTTTACATAAATTCATGCAGTTTTTGAGCTCAGAGTTCTACATGATTGCATGCAGTTTTTGAGCAAAGTACAATGTAACTCTGCAAGTACAAATTCACCCCACAAAATATATGTGTGCATGTGGGTCTTTGTCTGTCTGCGTGTGTGTGTCTGTCTGGGTTGGGGGTTGTGAGTGTGAGAAAGTGTGTGTGTGTGTGTAGTGAGTGCAGAGTGTCTTAAGTCTGTGAGGGAGTGCATGTTTGAATGTGGGAGTGTGTGTCTATAAGGGTGTGTGTGGGTGTCTGTGTGCGCGTCTGTGTGTACCTGTGTCCGTGTGTATTTGAGAGTGTGTGTGTGTAGGAATATCTGTATGCATGTGTAGTGCAATGGTGATCACTTGTAATGTGACATGAATCCAAGGTCCCGGTTGAGGCCCTCCCTATGGGTACCAAACTTAGCTAACAGCCTCTGCTCGGCCACTTTTCTCTGCTGCCTATCCCGAAGTCCACCTTGGAGGATGGTCACCTGAAGGTCTGAGGCTGAACGGCCTGGACCACTGAAGTGTTTCCCAACTGGGCGGGAACCCTCCTGTCTGTTGATTGTTGTGTGGTGCCCATTCATCCGTTGTTGTAGCCTTTGCTCGGTTTCCCCAATGTACCATGCCTCCGGGCATCCTTGCCTGCAACATATAAGATCGACAACGTTGGCTGAGTCACATGAGTACCTGCCATGTACAAGGTGGGAGGTGTTCCCACACGTAATAGTGGTATCTATGTCCACAATCTGACACGTCTTGCAGCGTCCACCGTGACAGGGTTGTATGGAGTTGTCCTGAGAGCCGGGCAGTTTGCTACGAACAATGATCTGTTTGAGGTTTGGCAGTTGTTTAAAGGCAAGTAGTGGAGGTGTGGGGAAGGTCTTGGTGACAACCATGATGCTTGTCTTCAGACTTCCTCCCCTCCTCTTTGTCTGGATTATTGCGCTGGTCTTGTCCTTCACTTATTTTGATGTACTGCCATAAGGCTTCACTTCTAGCACTCGCCTGTTGCTTGGCTCTGATTTTATGAGTTTGCTCACTGCTTGCTATCATGCACTTAGATCAGATCAGGGTTCTTGATGGAAGGTAGGCCACTCTATGGAT
This sequence comes from Chiloscyllium plagiosum, assembly GCF_037043375.1. Taxonomy (NCBI): domain Eukaryota; kingdom Metazoa; phylum Chordata; class Chondrichthyes; order Orectolobiformes; family Hemiscylliidae; genus Chiloscyllium; species Chiloscyllium plagiosum. Next base: position 87,155,130 of record NW_028270144.1, read on the forward strand.
AGTAAAGATCAACAACATTTATTGAATGTAATTACATGTGTGAGCTGATAAATGAGTATTACTCTGGAAGCCTTCGATCTTGGATCCAAGTCCTTAGTAATCTGACATCAAGAAGGGAAGGCTCCTGATGCAGATTGCTTAGTGATGATTATTAAGGTAAAAGTTGCTAATCTTTTACTCCACAATAGGCTCTGACTCAGTGCATAATAGAACAACAAAACAACATTGAAGAAGAGGACAGAAATTAAACCTTGAGGCCTTGTCCACATAGGAGAAAGTGAAGACTGCAGATGCTCAAGATCAGAGTCGAGAATGGGGTGCTGGAGGAGCAGGAGGATCGACGTTTCGGTCATACCTGAAACATTGCTGTTCCTGCTCTTTAGATGCTGCCTCATCTGCTGTGCTTTTCCAGCACACCACTCTTGGGCTTGTCCACATATTCAGGAAAACTGCTGTCACCTGATGCGCTTCCATAGGATGCTAGCCTCAAGGAACAAATTTACTTGATGCTTATTATGAATTGTGGCTCCCAAATATGAGGAAGAATCACGTTATCTTCCACAGATCATTGGAGCTGCCATTGAATGTCTCTGGTCTCACCATCTACTGTGGAGTGATACACTATTGCTTTTTATGCAGACTGTCATCTGTAGTGAGTGATGCATGCTCTGGATATATGTGTCTACCTACTCATGTTAATATAGTTCCTTAAATTCTTTTGGTATCATATAACAATATGGCACCTTCTGTTTAAAAAATATATTTCCCAAACATTAGCTTTTTTATGTCTAAACTAAATAAAATAAACAATTAAACATAACAACCTCAGAGTTTGCAATAGCTTCTTTTCTTTTCTCGAAAACATTATACACAGTATCACTTAGGTGTTAAAGTTTTATGCCTTTTCAAAGCTAAAGTAGCAGATTGCAGTCAGTAATGTTCCTGACAACAATTCTCCTCAATCTCTGTGTTACAATTTTGCAGCATATATTTCTCCTCCAACCACTCTATGCACCTGGCTTCCACCAGGGATTCGACTTCCTGCTGTGTGTGCTCTGCTTGGCTTATTACCTTTCATTTTTCCTCTATTAAATGCTCCAGTATTCCTTACAACTTTATATTGATCTCAAGTAAATCATTACCTGACAGTAAACTTGTGTTAAGAACAGCTTCTTCCCTGCTGTTATCAGACTTCTGAATGGGACCTCCTAAATTTTTAATTTACATGTTGATCTTGCTCTTATGCACCTTCTCTGCAGCAGTAATGTTGTATTCCTTGCTCTGCTCTATTACCAGAATGCACTTTGTATGGTACGATTTACCTGAACTGCACACAAAACAAAACTTTTCACTGTACCTAGGTACATTTGCTAATAATAGTCAGAATCAATTTAAATTTTAAAAATGTTCATTTCACTCATTTTTGTCTGAGCTATTTCACATTTTTCACATTTCCTCATTTGATGTGGGTGCTGTTGAAGTTTGGATCTGAGATTAAGGATCTCCCCCTTGTTGACCTCCATTGTTAAGAGTACACCTGCTTTTTGACTTGCCACATTACATCCTGCTCAGCATTGGTCATTGCCAATCTGGAACTTTATTGTCTTGTTCTAACTTTCCACAGAGTCATAGAGTCACAGAGATGTACAGCACAGAAACAGACCCTTTGGTCCATTCGTCCATGCTGACAAGATACCCTAAACTAATCTAGTCCCATTTGCCAGCACTTGACCCATATCCCTCTAAGCCCTTTCTATTCATATACCCAACCAGGTGCCTTTCTCCACCACTTCCTCTGGCAGCTCACTCCATACATGCACCACCCTCTGCAATAAAAAAGTTGGCTCGTAGGTACGTTTTCTATCTTTCCTCTCTCACCCTAAACCTACGCCCTCTAGTTCTGGACTCCCCCAACCCAAGGAAAAGATCTTGTCTATTTACCCTATCTATGCCCCTCATGATTTTCTAAACCTCTATGAGGTCACCCCGCAGCTTCCAACGCTCCAGGGTAAACAGACTTAGCCTACTCAACCTCTCCCTATGTCTGAAATTCTCCAACCTTGGCAACACCCTTGTAAATCTTTTCTGAACCCTTTCAAGTTTCACAACTTCCTTCTGATAGGAAGGAGACCAGAATTGTATGCAATATTCCAAAAGTGGCTTAACCAATGTCCTGCAACATTACCTCCCAACTCCTGTACTCAACACTTATGTTGATATTGTTTCGTGGGCGGCACGATGGCACAGTAGTTTGCACTGCTGCCTCACAGCACCAAGGACCTATGCTTGATTCTACCGTTGGGCAACTGTCTGCATGGGGTTTGCACATTCTCCCCGTATCTGCGTGGGTTTCCTCTGGGTGCTTTGGTTTCCTCCCACAATCCAAAGATGGTGGGGAGAGGGTGGATTTTATTGAAACTTACACAATGCTGATATGTCTCAATACAGTGGACATGGAGGAGATATTTCCATTAGTCGGGAAGACTAGGACCCGAAAGCACAGCGTCAGAGTGATGGACAACCCTTTAAAACTGAGGTGAGGAGGAATTTCTTCAGCTGCAGGGTGATTAATCTGGAGTACTCATGGCCACAGTGACAGTGGAGGCTATGACATGAGTATATTTAAGACAGAAACAGACAGGTACTTGATGAGTAGGGTGAACAAAGGTTACAGAGACAAGGCAGGAAAATGGAGATTAAGAAGTTTATTAGCCATGTTTGAATGGCTGTGTAGACTTGATAGGCTGAATGGCCCAATTCTGTTTTTATGTCTTATAATCTTATAGTCTAATTGAGTTCTCCTGTGGGCAATTCCTCTACACTTGTAACTCTCTGAAAGTCTCCATAAAAATCAAAGACTTCTGAGGGTTCTGATGAAATTAAGTAAAATAGTTATTCAGGAATAGTTAGACTATTAATTAAGTAATCCAACTCCTAAGTAATTATTAAAGTATCACATCTTAACACACCTCAAACCTGATTGATTTCTCACCATTTTTCTATCTGCTAGTGTTTCAGAAGATCAAAGCTATGAGTGAAAGCCCTGTCAGATACATCACTCCTGAAGAGTTTTCTTTCTTTGTCAATTCTCTGGTGCCCTTGTTGTGGGGTGAGGTGGGTGGTGGAGGAGGATGTAGAAGATCAAAACTTGATTACAACCTTCCACTTGAAAATGTATTCCTCCAAATCAATTCTTTGATGGAGCAGCAGTTTTGATGATCGTAAGAATGATTTGTCATACACTTCCCACGTGAATGGCTTCTCCCATGTGTTAGTATATTGCTGTATGCAGAGGGTTGATGTATTTAAGAATGTTTTGTTACACATCTCACAGATGCATGGTTTCTCCCCTGTGTGAATGTGGAAGTCTGATGACCATAAGAGTGATTTTCCATATGCCTTACACATGGAAAGGGTACTCCCCAGTGTGAATCCACTGATGGAACAGGAGATGCGAAGACCTTGAGAAAGGTTTGTCACACACCTTGCACACAAATGTTTTCTCACTAATGTAAATGTGTTACTGTCACAAAGTGTTGATGCCTGTGTGAAGGCTCCATCACACCCCTCATTGTTGTCTCCTGTGTGGATCAGTTGATGCCTCAGATCAGAGGATTGGGTGAAAGCTTTCTCACATAAACTCAGAGAGTCCTACAGCACAGAGACAGGCCCTTTGGTCCATACTGACCAAAATGTCCATCCCCATTTCCCTGCATTTGGCCCATACCCTTCGAATCCTTTCCTATCCGTGTCCAATGCCTTTTAAATGTTGTTGATGTTCCTGCCTCAACCACTGGAAGCTCATTCTATATGCGTACAACCATCTGTGTAAAAAAGTTGCCCCATAGGTTCCCTTTCATTCTTTCCCCTCTAACCTTAAGCTGATGCCCTCTAGTCCTTGATTCCCCAACCCTGGGAAAAAGACTGAGTGCAGTCACCCTATTCATGTCTCTCATGATCTTATGCATCTCTATAACCCCCTCCCCCCCCCCCCCCCTGCCCCCACCCTTCTCAGTCTCCTACACTCTAAAGAAAAAAAGTCATAGCTCTCGCTATAACTCAGACTGTTGAGTCCAGGCAACATCCTTGCAAATTACTTCTGCACTCTTTCCAGTTTAATAACATCCTTCCTATAGCAAGGTGACCAAAACTGAACACAATACTCCACATACTTCACATCTGAATGGTTTCTCACCTATGTGAATGCATTGATGTTTGTGGACAGCCCTGACCATGAGAATGATTTGTCATACACTTTGCATGTAAATGGTTTCTCACCTGTGTGATCATATTTGTGTACATGCAAGGACCATGAATCAGACAGTAATTTGTCACATACCTCACATCTGAATGGTTTGTGCCCTTTGTGACTGTGTTGGTGTTTTCGGAAGGTGTTAGACCAAGAAAGTGATTTGTTGCAGACTATACATGTGAATAGTTTCTTCCCAATGTGAGAGTGTTGACGTACACAGAGGAATGATGAGCCTGAGAATAACTTGTCTCATGCCTCACACGTCAATGGTTGCTCCCCAATGCGAAGGCACTGTTGTTTGCAGAGGCCTGAAGACCACAAGAAGGATTTGTCACAGACTTCACACTTGAACAACTTCTCCCTGGGGTGAATGAGTGGGAGTCTGTGAATGTTCAGTCACTCCAAGAATAACTTGTCACACACCTCACGCATGAATAGTTTCTCCCCTGTGTGTAATGTGTTTGTGGTCATGGAGTGATAATTAGATAACTGTCATCAAGGTTTGTCACTTCTCCTCTTTAACCTTAAATCCTTTAGCCTTCTGGGAATTGTGGACTCGATTTCTACAATTCCTCTGAGGAAAAGTTGAATGGTCAAAGTGACACAACTGTGAGAGAGAGAGAGACAGACAGACAGACAGAGTTGGAGTCAGAGAAGAATTTGCTGCACACCTTGTATGTGATTGGTTTTTCTCCAGTGTGAACGGGCCAGTGTTTAACCAGAGTTGATGATTCTGCAAAGCTCTTGTCACACACATCACACTTGAACCACTTCTCTGTGTGAATGCATCACTGTTTTCCAAGGGTGTTGACTGTCTAAAGGTTTTATAACATATCTCACATGGCACTAATTTTTGTTCCATGTGGCTGTGCTTGTTGAGGTTGGACAGCACCTTGTGTGTTTATAGATCTTATGAACACGTGGAGGCCTCCTCAGATATCCCATGTGACTTGACACTCTCACCATGGTTGAAGTCACTCACACTTCCTCCAGGTCTGAGTCTTGATAGAAGGCTCTATGCCATTGCTCTCCCACCCAACTAGTTGCTGGCTTGACTGCCCAACCTTATTTGTGTTGAGCAGTGTTGCAAAGGAGCAATGCTGCATTGTCTTCCAACAGTTGTGCAGTTGTTTTTTGGGTGATGGTCAGCATCTCTCTCTGTGGTGATTCTCTTCTCTGGTGTAGCACGGTGCAATTATTCTGTAAAATAGAAAAAGGAAACATGACTTCGTCCAAACGCCTTTTCTCCTTTGCTAAAGGGACTGATTCGAGAGTGTGCTGCTGGAAAAGCTTGGCAGGTCAGGCAGCATCCGAGGAGCAGGAGATTCGACATTTTGGGCACAAGCCTGATGAAGGCTTATCGACTCTCGACTCTGATCTTCAGCATCTGCAGTCCTCACTTTCTCCTAAAAGGACTGATTCCTTGGTTGGTGTGCCAGTCTGCTATTCTTTACTGGGGCCAAAAGCAATTTCTAGCCCCATCCCCAACCGCGCTTTACAGTTTCTAACAGGGACACTGGATAGTGAACAGGAAGAGACAACATGACAACTTTCTTTCTTCCGCTCAGCCTCAGTCTTCCCATTTGGGTGGTGTGTAAAATAAACTATCTATTCACTAATTCATTCTGAGTTCACATTGGCCTGGCTATGACCAGTTTTGCCCTAACATTGTGTTTAATGTTAAAAATACTCCAATGCAATCGTCAGGGAAATTGAAAATTCCGATGGCGATCCCCTGTATCCAGAACCATCACAAAAAGTCCCTTAAATGCAGAGAATTCAGCAGGTTCAATTCTGAGGCTTCCAACTCAATTCAGCTCAGCTTAATAGTTACTTAGTAAATGTCAGAGGGTTAGAAACCTGCTCTGACCGCTAGTGAACTATTAAACTGGAAACCTGACTCAACACTCACTCTTCCCCATCCCAAACAACATCTTCTTGACACCTCATGGACCTGACAACCACACTGACTCAATACCTGAACCAGCACCCCACCCTTCGCAAACCTGACCTGACATCCCTCCCCACCTGATTAATCCCACCAGAACGGAAACAAACTCTGCACCACTCCCAACACCATCACCTCCTACATGGAGCCAACTCTCATGCTCTCTCTCTCTCTCTCTCTCTCTCTCTCTCTCTCTCTCTCTCTCTCTCTCTCTCTCAGTTGTGCCACTTTGACCATCCAAATTTCCCTCAGAGGAATTGTAGAAATCAAGTCCTCAATTCCCAGAAGGCTAAAGGATTTAAGGTTAAAGGGGAGAAGTAATGAATCGGGGGGTTAAACCTTGATGCTAATTATCCAATTATACTCAGCAATTTAAAGGAAAGAATGCATCCTCACCCAGTACCACTCTCTCCTCAAGATTCTGTGATTGGAAAAACATCCCTTGCCAGCAAGATTGACAAATGTGAGCTGAAAAATGTGTTGCTGGAAAAGCGCAGTAGGCTCAGGCAGCATCCAAGGAGCAGGAGAATCGACGGTTGACAAATGTGCCAAAATCGTCACCCTGTTGCTGGCTGTTGGTGGGCAGGGGCCTTATTGAATGTAGCATGTGGCCTCATCATGATCCTGGTGCCAGCGCTCCAAGTGTCTCCGGGTTTACGGGGTATGTGGAGAAATTGGATGGCCCACTCGCTCACAGACTAATTGGGGCCATTAACTGGACAACTAATGGCCGAACCCCATGTGACCCAGGGCAGGCAGCCTGCAAGCTTTTCCTGTGAAAGCCAGTGCCAGGTAAGGAGGAATGTCTTGTGAGGGGCTCCCCTGTCCCCTTGGAGGCATCCTCTACTCCCATTTAACCCTCCACTTTCTGGAAAAAGTCACATTGGTCAGTGGGTTGTTCTTGAATGCAAAATGTGAAGAGTGGGAGTTGGAGTCTGTTGCTCTGATGTCCTGGCAGGGACCTTAGACTAGATAGAAAAGTACAGCACAGGACAGGCCCTTAGGTCCATGATGTGCCGAGACTTAATCCTAATGTAAAATATTGTAACTTAACCTACACACCCCTCAACTCACTGCTATCCATGTGCAGGTCCAGCAGTCACGTAAATGTCCCCAATGTTTTCGCTTCCACCACCTCAACTGGCTACGCATTCCATGCATTCACAACTCTCTGCATAAAGAACCTATCTCTGATGTCTTCGTTATACCTTCCTCCTAATATCTTCAAACTATGACATCTCGTACCAGTCAATCCTGCCCTGGGGAAAAGTCTCTGACTATTGACCCTATCTATTCCGCTCATTATCTTGTACACCTTGATCAGGTCTCCTCTCTTCCTCTTTCTCTCCAGAGAGAAAAGTCCGAGCTTATTCAACCTTTCTTCATAAGGCAAGCCCTCCAGTCCAGGCAACCTTGGTTTGTGAACATTTGGCTGTCATATTCCCAGCATTGCAATAGTGACCTTTTTTTTATTGGCTGTAAAGCACTTTGGGATATTTGGCAGTCATGAAAAGCTCTAGGGATTTTGTTTCTTTATAAAGGAGGTTACAGAGATAAGGTAGGGGAAAGATTTGAAACAACACAACATGCAGATTCTCACCTGACAGGGAACTGACCATTCATAGTCCACAGGATAACAACTAGATAACACACAAACACACAACCCAGCAATAGGAAATCAGTCAGAATCCTCAGACATGTTGCACCTCCCAGATAATTACACCTCAGCTTCTCATTTTCAGAAATGAGCAATCAACAAATTTCAGCCTGCAAGCCAGAAAGGAAATGCTTGCAATAAACACAATATTCAACACCTAGCTCCTGATAAACAGTTTCAGCACAAAGCCTTCTCACAAGCTGAACGGGCATTCCCACATTACCAAGGGTTGCTGTGGATATTATGTGATACAGTTCATATAAAGCTGCTCCTTCACTCACTATCTCCTTACTTGTAGGAAGTGAATCAACTCTGGAAAAGGAAGAGAGAATGGGCAGTGTGAGTGGGCTCTCTAATTGACATTTCTCACAGCCTCGCTAAATACTTAGATTCACAGACTCATAGAGATGTACAGCATGGAAACAGACTCATCGGTCCAACTCGTCCATGCCTAAATGAATCTAGTCCCATTTGCCAGCATTTGGCCCAAATCCCTCTAAACCCTTCCTATTCATATACCTATCCAGATGTCTTTTAAATGCTGTAATTGTACCAGCCTCCACCACTTCTTCTGGCAGCTCATTCTAAATGCGCATCACCCTCTGCATGAAAAAGTTGATCCTTAGGTCCCTTTAAATATTTCCCCTCTCATCTTACACCTAAGCCCCCTAGTTTTGGACTCCATCATCCCAGCAAACTACCTTGTCTATTTATCTTATCATGCCCCTCATAACTTCATAAACCTCTATAAGGTCGCTCCTCAACCTCTGACGCTCCAGGGAAAACAGCCCCAGCCTATTCAGGCTTTCCCTGTAGTTCAAACTCTCCAACCCTGGCAACATCCTTGATATATTTCTGAACCCTTTCAAGATTCACAACATCCTTCCTTCCTATGGGAGGAAACCAGAATTGCACAATGTATTCCAAAAGTGGCCTAATCAATGTCCAGTAGAGCTGCAACATGACCACCCAGTTCTGGAGCAACCTAAGTTTCCTAAAGCTTGAGAAACTGATCAATGAACAGGAGGTGACTTTTAGCAGCAGATCAGATGGAGGTGAGAACTTGTCTTTGTTCCATCTGAATAATACACTTATTGTGTCTCAATTCCCCGAGCAAATGTTTGACTGAAATTTCTGAGTGAAGAAATAGCATTCATTATCCTCAGAGGCTTTCAAGCTGACAACATCAGTGTGGGGTGTGTGTCCTCAGATGTATTTGTCAAAAGATTAGAAGAGGAGGACCCACAGCATCTAAGACAATGATGACTTGCTGTGATTGGATGAGTCAACTAAAGAGAAACATGAGAGACAGATACACATGTTTGAGGTGCACAGGAGTAGAGAGAGGCTATTGATCGAGTATGAGTGGGCTATAAGTTGATATCTGACAGTCCTACCCTGTTCAGGAGTCTCCTCATGTGGAGTTGTAACTCCACATTCTAAGGTTCAGCATCCACTTCTTTGGTTCCTCTCCTGGGATGTCCCTGTCCATTGACCTTTCCCATAATGTGCTGGTCCATTAACCATTTCTGGAACATTTGCTTCTTCCAGATTCTCTCCTAGACTGTCCCAATTCAGACCTTGTTTGAGAATGATATTGTTCAGTGTTCAGTCCAGTAGGAAAATTGTGACCATTCTTTGGGGAATGCTGAGATCTAAGTGTAGCCAGTACGTGAAACAATTCCCCACCATGCCACTTGCCTTATCACAGAGAGACACAGGTGCCAATAACCAAAACCTCCTCCTCGTTGTCTGGTGCACATTGTAATCAGCCACAGAAGGAAGGGATGAACTTTATCCCGAGTCAACTTACCATCAGCTCATTCACCTTCTCTGAATATGGATGTGATGTTTGGATCCCTGCTAATGAAAGTATTGTGGGTTGGTCCAGTTGGCATGGTGTTCTAATGTAGTATTCTCAGACGCCCATTAACACTACATGAAGAATAGGAATTGCTGCTGGTTCAAGTAGCTCTGTGAGTCTCCTTGGGTGACCTTCAATACCACAAAGGGGCAATCTATCACTCCCAGCATCTTCGGGAAGTAACTATTCATAAACACCCAGTGAGTTCTCCTGCTGTTCTCTAAGAGCTGTCTTCAATTTAATTATGTAATTTACTCTGCAGAGTAATTTACACTCCTGTCATCTTCTCCTATACTTCCTCATCTCAATTATCCCTCCTTTTTATTCTCTTTCTAATTTTTCCACTTTCATTCTCCCACTTCTGTTTTTTTTTTTCTCATCTGGTCTCTTTCCCTCTTTCTGTCTCATGTTCTCTCCTATTTCTCTGTTATCCCATTCTCTCCTCCATTTTATAACCACGAATAGTATAGACAGCATATGTACTGTTGTAAACTCGATCATAAATGAGAAACAATGAAGCAGGAACTCCATGCATTATTGAAGTAATCCAAAGTCTGGTTACCTGAAAACAGAGCTTCCAGGAAACTGGACGTTTTTAGTATTCCAATAAGTTGGAGAAGGCTCAGCTGTTTTGCAGGCATCCAACACAGAGGGCAGTGCACACAGAAACCGAGACAGACACCCACTTGCCATATTAAATGAGACCTCAAAAGAAGCCACCCAGGGCTGTGCCACAAACAGGAGTTAATGTCCATGCATGTTCTAACAGAGGGCAGTGCACAGACATTCAGAGTCAGATATCCACATGTCGTATTGGCTTAACCTCAAAAGAAGTCTCCCAGGGCTATGCCACAAATAGGAAAGACTGTCTCTGCACTTGCCATTTAAAGGCCTCATGCCCATATTGTGTTGTATTTATGCAATTGGTTTGCCTTGAATGCAGCAGCAAGGATGACACACAGATTAAGCAACAGTCTTTAAAGAGGCCATTCCTAGTCTCCACCAGCAGAGGAAAACCTCTTGCCTGAACACACAGGCGACTGTTGTCCACTGGTCACCCCTGTTTCTGATTGTTACTTTCTCATCTTCTCTGACGTTTGAATTGCACATCCAGGCCACCCCTGTCTTTTAAACCTTACCAAACCTCTCAGTGATCTAACATTAATCATCACCGAGCCTCCCTGCAGATAGCCAGCAGGATTGTATGGTTTATAGGTGCCGTGACCAAAATCCAGAGTAAATCAAATTCTAACATGGTCTCATGTTTGAGAATGCAGATTTTAGATTGTAGACCTCTAATAATTATATTGGTTTTAAACAAAACATTCTTCTATGTGACACAACTGAAAGTATAATTTATGTGTTGGCTTGTATTTTTCTGAGATAATTGCTGTCCCAGCTGGTAGACTGGCATCAGGAGCCCGACTGACCATTGGTGCCTGAACACCCTAAATCCAAAATGTAATTTGAACAGCCACCTCAAACACACTCAGTTCACAGAAATGTTCCACTCTTATTATTCCCACAGTCATTTCTGCAGTTGGTACCAACTTCTGCATGATGGTTAATAAATCAGTGTTGAAAGTTCAATTTATACTTGGATGTGACTTATATCTAAAACTCCCAATATAGTCAATTTCATAAAAAGAACTGCGGTGCTGTAAATCAGAAACAAAGACAGACGTTGCTGGAAAAGCTCAACAGGTCTGACAGCATCTGTGAAATCAAAGCTAATCTTTTGGGTCTGGTGACCCTTCCTCAGAACTTCCCTGGACCCGAAACGTTAACTCTGATTTCTCTTCACAGATGCTGCCAGACCCACTGAACTTTTCCAGCAGTGGAAACCCTGTAAATCTAGTGTAAACCTTTGGCTACAACCTGTAAATGTATGGCTATGCTATCAAGGAGTTTTACTGAAGAAAATATTTCAATAAAATTGGTGTGTGCCTAATTGAAGTAGTTTGGTAATTTGTGTTCCAATTAGCTTCATGATCCATGCAGTATGTAAACTTCTACTGGATACTTTCTTCACTCATTTTACAACATGTGTTTGTTTCAATAGAATGAGGGGAAGGGCAGGTTCTCGGGGGAGCCCAGCGCCTAAGGAATTCTGTATGTGACCCCAGCAATGACATTAATTCACCTTCACAGAATAATCCATCTAGAGTCAGAGTAGAATCTACAAAGTCCTTCTCGGAGTCAGAGGCAGTGTGTTTCAGTCTCAGCTCTCTGCTTTGGGGCTAAAACAAAAGGAGGGTCAAAGTGGAAATCTGTGTGAGATTGCCACCTCTCAGAAAATCTGGCCCTATCTGTGACAATTGAACCCAATTCGCCAGCGGAGAAGTTAAAGAAATTGTTGGAAACTTTGGGCTCATCACCTCAGCACTAAAATACTCTTAGGGACACCATCTCCTAGTTCCTCTCCATGTTATGCACCTTTCCGAGTGGTGATCATTACCTTCTCCAGGGTAATTAGAGCTGGGCAATAAATGCTGGATGAGCCAGTGATACCTACACATAATGAATGAATAAAAACATTTCTGAATATAGGCAGCCCTCCGGTTACCAATATTCTGAATTGTTGTAGCACGTTGTGTAGTGACAAAGAGCATCATTTCTGTTTACAGTTTATTCCAAGTAGCCAAAATCCCAGGTTCTGGGTTTTATTGTATGTAAGTCAGCTAGTTTAAACTCTGCATCATACTGTAACATTTCTACTAGAAAATGTAGCTGTGTTTCCTAATTGCAAAAAGTCTTTTGAAAAACTTTTAAAACAAGCATTTGAGTGGTTAGAAAACCAATAGAAAATTTCTGCCTTACTGAGTGACATAAAGTACCACATCTTTACTTTGACAAGACTGTGTGTCAAAGGCATTACAGCATAGAGAGCTGGTCAGAACCACCTGGAGTAGTGGGCAGTTCTGCTTACTCAGCATCATAAGGATAGCAATTGTGCTTGAGTGTGTGCAGAGAAAAGTAAGGAAGTTGATTCCAAGTTACCCGGAATGGTGATGTTTTAAGGAACAGTTAAGAAAATAAGTTGACTCATTTTCTCTGCCAAGCCCAGAGGTGCAACCTGGACCAATCCATGAGCTGGGGACATGGCCCTGAGCACCCAGTGTCCTTGAAGCAGGGTGACAATGAGAGGTGCAGTGTAGTCTGAGGTGCAAAATTGAAGTGCGGGAGCATCGTCTCTGTGAATCAGAGGGTACTTAGAAGTTGGCACATGTCAGGTGCCAATACCCATGGAAGCCGGATGTGTGTGACTGGTACTCATGGAATCTGCCCTGAGATGTTGGTGACTGGTTTCTGTCTTGGAGCAAGTTGAATTCACAAGGTGCGCTCTCTCTGGTTTCCTTGTCGAGCTTTCCCAATGCTGAACTTGGTTGGCAGGTTTGGTAAGATGGGAGGCTGAATGTTATTGAGGCAAGTTGGGCATCTAACAAGGTGTTTAACAATCAGCGATACCCAGCAATTAGCAACTTGTTGCTGCCTAGCCAGAATCTCGCCATTTTGCTTGTGTCAAGTGTAAGAGATGGCGAAAGTTGCTCCTGACATTGAGATGGGCTTGGCTGTACTTGTCGCCTGATTCTGCCACATACCTCACCATAGCCCAAATCATTCCGACCCTGTGAGATTCTGCCAGTAGGTTGGGTCTCAATAATACCTGTATACCCTCAATGTCTGAATTTCAGTGAGTTCATTGCTCACTTTGTGCAACAGCTTCATTACTGGTAAGGATGCACTCATTAAGAATGCACTAAGATGGGCTGAATGGCCCCCTTCTGTGCTTTACCACTTCTACAAGGCACAAGACAACAAGAGTAAGGTTGGTGTAAGAACCCCAAAATAAAATTGAATGATATGATTGAGTACGAAATGATGAAGGGCTAATACAATCACCTGAACTTCCTCTCTCCACAATAACATTTAACATCTTTCATTAAAGATTGCAACACAGTGGGTTAAAGAATTTTAGTTAATTGTGTTGTTGTTCATCCTGTTGGATTGCATATGACCTTGATATCTCAGGTCACATGTTCAGAGTGAAAGCTGGAAGTATGTGTGGATGAAAAACTCAGAAGTGTCTGTTACTTGGCCTCAGGTAACCTTTTATGTTTTTTTCTCCAGGTTTTCCCCCAACAGCCAGCACAGAATACAACAAATCGATCATTGTCTTTAATGCAGTAAAATATCTCCTGGTTTCTTCAGAGCAACGCACTCAGTTTGCAGAGTTCTCAGCCTATTTGTGGAAACTGCCATCAAATCAGAGACAAACTATAATGGTTGGAGCAAGGCCTGAGCTGTAAAATTAGGTGGAAATTCTACAAGGGCTCACCCAATCACTATGTATCAACAAAGGCCATGAGGAAGGAGGATTTCTGCAAATCCTTTGTGAAATTACATTGTACAATTTGGGTAGATCTCTCATGGAAATTCTATCCTTATACCTTTAAAACAAAAATGTTTGTTGCTATTGGGATATTGTGAATGAATTACTGAGACCACAGGATTCAACTGGAAGCAATCAAGAAATGCACGCCAAAATTTATGTGACTAAAGCACAAGGCTGAATTTTGCTAGCCCTCTCGGATAGGCTTAGAGGTGGAAGGTGGTTTGGAAAGTAGTGAGGGCAGGGTAGGAGGGAATGTCGATTGGTTCCTGATGCTATGGAATTTTATCAGCAAAAGTGCTAAAGGTAAATTGGATCACTGTTGACGTTTTACCAAAGGCTGGAGGGGCCCCAACCATGTAAACAGACTACCCAGTAAAACCTGCCAGCCTATCTGTGGGCTTGAGATGAGGTGAGAGTGGGTTTGCACACCCTCTCGATCATGGACTCTGCTGCCCTTATCGGAAGGCCCCACAAAGCAGTAAGGACCACCTTCATAGAAATGGCACATGCAGTAACGATATGGCTACATGTGAAGTGATACACTTAAAACAGAAAGGAAGAGTGTTATTTAAATGGTGACATATTGGGAAATATAGATATATAAAAGATCTGGGTGTCCTTGAATATCAACCATTGAAAGCAGACAGATAAGTGCAGCAAGCAATTAGGAAGGTAAATGGTATGTTGGCCTTTGTTGCAAGAGCATTTGAGTTTAAAAGTGGAGATGTCTATTGCAATAGTGTCTTGGTGAGCTTACTGCATGCAATACAGTTTTAGATTCCCTAACTATGAAAGGATAGACTTACATTAAGGAAGTACAGTGACAGTTCACTAGGCCCTCACCAGGGGGGCAGCATTGTCCTATGAGGTCAAATTGTTTAGATATGGCCTGTATTCACTCTAGTTTAAAAGGATGAGAGAGAATCTGATTGAAATGTATGAAATGTTCTTGGACTGCACAGATGAGGTGCAAGAAGGATTTTTCCTTGGTTGGGGAATCTAGAACTAGAGGACACAGCCTCAGGATACATGGTTGGCTGTTTAGGACTGAGATGAGGAATAATTTGTTTCACTCAAAGGATAGTGAACGGTATGGAATTCTCTATCATAGAAAACTGTGGTATATCAGTGAATATATTCAAGAAAGTGATAGATATATTTTTGGATTTTAAAGACATTAAGGGGTACAGGCAGAAAATAGGAATCTGTCATTGAGATAGAGGATCAGCCATGATCATATTGAAGGGCCAAATGATTTATTCCTGCTCTTAGTTCCTATATTTCTAAATATCTCCATCCAACTTTCGCAAGGCTCCCCATTGCCCTGATTATACTTACTTGCCAGGCAAGTCAATGTTGACCTTTGACAGCCTCAGTGTGGCAGTGGCCATGGTTTCTGGTGGCATTGCTGAGCCTGGTTGGTGTCAGATTGCCCACAGCTCCTGGAGACAGTCTCCCATCTTTTAAAGAGATGGGAGCCCCAACAGGAGGCAGTTAATTGCCTGACTACTACAAAATGAGGCTGGGTGATCCTCAACGGCCAAGGAGATGTTTGCCATCTTGGCTTCTGGCACCCTGATATGTGAAGTGTTGTACAAAAATAAAACATATACTTAATGTTGTGCACTCCCATGTCACTGCCTCCTCATTGTATTTTTAAGAGTACTGTGTAATCAAGCATAAAGCAACCATTCAGAAGGAGAGCAATTACCTGTGTTGGTATTAGTATGTTCATTTAAAGTATTCCAGACAAAATAGATTTTTGTAGTATCTTCAAATGTGTTATTTACTTTTTAAAAACAATGAAAAAGGTTTTGTTAAACATTTGCATTTTTTCTCATGACAAGATTAACTAAATAAAATCACCACTTTATTATGAGATAGATGGCTTTTGAGAACATGCAAAGATAAGAAATCACAATACATGTGGCAGTGAATAAAGCTGTGTTTTATAGTGTATCTAATGTGTACATTACAGTGTTGCTGCAGGCTCACATAATTAAACTGAGCATTTATCCTAATAGTTGCAGTAGCAGAGTACAGGACTTTCAAACCTGTGGCTTGATGAGCTTCATCCTAGGTGGAAGATACCTCCATTTAGAAAGTTGTGTTCATTTTTGGCCAGGAACCTAAAATAGTAAAAAAAAGCACAAGGAAGGAAAGGATGATCGGATCCACCTTCCCTGCTCTGCAAAAGAGATTTTCTATGATTCCCAAGTTTCCATATAGAGTCCTTCATCTAATAAACCTGCCCACTTGTCCTTCATGCCCATTTACTGAGATAGCTTATATTTCTTCTAAATTTATATATCGAATTCTTTGTAAAAATACTCTCACTACACAATTGCAAGTATTATACAGCTCATATATATCTGACAAGACCATATTGCCGACTTGTCTAAATATAGCAGAAACTTGAATGTAAAGTTGAATTGGGTACTAGATTTCTAAAACAAAGGTGTGGAAAATTATAGCTTGCTTCAAACTTGTATAATTTTAACTTTTGTAATTAACTTTGATTGTTGAATACATGAAATGTTACTTGCTAGATTACTGTTGTGCATTTCATACAGAGTAATGCAATTATACCAGGTACTTCCAATTAGTTTATTTTTCTATGGGAAGAGTAATTCACAGATATATATTAAATAGTCTCTAACCTAAAGCCGACCTTAATGAATTTTGAATGCAAAATAAATAACAAATTTGGTTCCATTCCAAAGCTGCTATTTCTTTTATTGTATACTTACTGAGGACTTATACTTAATTGCAAAAAAAACTATAAATTATCTTTGAATGAAAATGCAGCGCTGCAGAATGTAATGAGACAATAAAAAAGATTTTTAATAGTTTGAGCTGAAGTTGTGATTAAATAAGGCTATAAATGCATTTTATGACACAAATCATTGAAGCAGGTTTGAGTGACTGAAGAGAGAGTGTCAACGGTTTAATGGAAACATTGCAGGCAATAAAAATATGCATTGATTGCTTTCACTTAAGCTCAATTGGCAGACAACATTCCTCTCTCTGACACTTGCTTCTCAACATTTTTCTTGACCATACGCTGGTGGAAATTGCCATTAGTTTAACTTAAAGAATTTCTGATCTTTGTTTCAAAATAAAACAATATTAGAGAGTTTTAGGAAAAACACAGTTCCACCTGTTATACATAGCATTGTAATGTCATGAAAATTAAAAATAACTGAAGCGAGTGGAAGTAATGTTGCAGATAGCCTGTTTTACTCAAACTTGAATAACAAATTCAGTACAAGTAAAGCTTGAAACAGTGTGCAAACCCATTATTAGTGAGCAAAACATTTAAGATGCAATTGCTAAGGGTTCAAATGTTGAGACAGCTTATCGAATACCGTTTAGTAAGCTACATTTAGGCTTTTAGGAGTACACAACTTCAGTTTTGTTGAGAAAAAATACATGTTTTGACAAAGCTTTCCATCTTGCACTCATCACGAGCATCGCAAAGCAGTAAAGTGGCATTTTAGAACCCTGAGCTGACAGAGTCCATTGAAAGAAGTAAGTAAGGAGCCTATTAAGGCTATCGTAAGGGTGGGAGGTCCATAATTGAAACTTCAGTAAAGGAGGGCACAATTTACAAAGGCTGCAGACACCAGGATTCATTTATTGAAGCAGTTAAAGAGAAGAGGAATCGTTATTAGAATTGTCGTGCAGTGGGGATTATTAGCAACACCATAGACAGTATGAATTTTCTAGGGAAGGCCTTTTTACAAGAATAGGATTCAGCTTGAAGCTGCAGATAGAGGGATTTATTCAGTAAAGCTCTTAAAGAGGTTAGGAATAGTTTCTTAGGCTGTAAAAAGGTGGGAATTCTCTGTTCTAACAACAAAAGGTGGAAATCCTCTATTTTGATAGCAAAAGCATGGGTAAACCCAAGGCAGAGAAGCAGTTTTGTTATAAACCATGGAATAACCAAGACTAATATACTGAAGAAATAAAAAAAAATCTTTAAAATGAGAATAAAGCAGGATTATATACTGCAGACTGAAAGCCTTTAAAGCAAGGGGAATAAAGTAGCATTGTTAAATTGCTGAACTAAAACTCTGTAGAGGAAGGAGAACAAAGCAGCATTAATATCATAGAGTATTAAAAACTTTTAAAAGCAGGGGAAGAATATGTAGTTACATTAGAAAGAAATGGCAGCAGAAATAATATTGCCAGGAAGACATTTTAAGATTTTTCAATTTTCTAAAAATAGAGCTGGCCCTACCTTTATGCCTTGGCAGGTTATAACATCAGCAGCAAAAAATCCAATTGAATAGAAAAGTGCATTTACTTGTTCAGTTTCTGATTTAGTGTCTAGCTTGGAAGCAATCCCATATCTTTAAAAAAGTTCTCTCCAAGATGTCTAATGTAGTCGTTGATGTGGCCCACCATTGAAGTTAAATGTTATGTCCATAAGGTATAGGAGCAAAATTAAGTCATTTGGCAAATCAACTCTCCTTCACCAATCTATCATGGCTGTAATGTTTCTCAACCCCATTTTCCTGCCTTCTCCCCATAACCTTTGATCCCATTACCAATCAAGAATCTATCTATCTGTGTCTTAAAAACCCTCATGACCAAGCCTCCATAACCCTCTGCAGCAATGTGCTATACAGATTAACCTTCCTCTTGCTGAAGAAATTCCTCCTCAAACTTTGTTATATTCCCTCTATAACCAAAATATCCTTTTTCGAATAAATTGACAAAACTCCATACGACATTCCAGGTGTGATCTTATCAAGACTGACTACAATTTCAGCAACACATCTGGATAACTGGGGTTCTTTCTGGGGAAGGTGGGACCTCCATAAACAGGATGGTCTACACCTGAACCTGAGGGGCACCAGTATCCTTGGGGGGAGGTTTGCTAGTGCTCTTGGGGGTGGGGTTTAAACTAACTCTGCAGGGGCATGGGAACCTAGACTGTAGCTTTAGAGTGCAGGATCTGGAGTGTAGGGAGGTTAGGAACATGGCATCAATCTCAAAGGAGGGTGCCTGTAAACAGGAAAGTGGCTTGAAGTGTGTATACTTCAATGCAAGAAGTATACGAAATAAGGTAGATGAACTTGTGGCGTGGGTTGGTACCTGGGATTTTGATGTTGTGGCTATTACGGAGACATGGGTAGAACAGGGACAGGATTGGCTGTTGCAGGTTCCAGGGTTTAAATGTTTTAGTAGGGTCAAAGGTGGGGGTAAAAGAGGGGGAGGTGTGGCATTACTTGTCAAAGATAGTATTACAGCGGTGGAAAGGACGATGGATGAAGACTCGCCATCTGAGGTAGTTTGGGCTGAGGTTAGGAATAGGAAAGGTGAGGGCACCCTGTTAGGAGTTTTCTACAGGCCTCCTAATAGTCCTAGAGACGTAGAAGGAAGGATTGCGAGGATGATTCATGAGAAGAGTGAAAGTAATAGGGTGGTTGTTATGGGGGTCTTTAACTTTCCAGATATTGACTGGGAAAGCTATAGCTCAAGTTCGTTAGATGGGTCGGTGTTTGTCCAATGTGTGCAGGAGGGTTTCCTGACACAATATGTAGATAGGCCAACAAGAGGTGCAGCCATACTGGATTTGGTTCTGGTAACGAACCAGGCCAGGTGTTAGAATTGGAGGTAGGTGAGCACTTTGGGGACAGTGACCACAATTCGGTGACTTTTACTCTAGTGATGGAGAGGGATAAGTGTGCACTGCAGGGCAAGAGTTATAGCTGAGGGCAGGGAAATTATGATGCGGTGAGGCATGACTTAGGATGCGTGGCTTGGAAAAGTAGGCTTCAAGGGAAGGGCGCAATTGATATGTGGAGCTTGTTCAAGGAGCAACTATTGAGTGTCCTTGATAAGTATGTACCTGTCAGGCAGGGAGGAAAGGGTCGTGTGAGGGAGCCGTGATTTAATAAGGAATTGGAATCCCTTGTTAAAGGGAAGAGGGCGGCCTATGTAAAGATGAGGCGGAAAGGTTCAATTGGGGCGATTGAGAGTTATAAGGTAGCCAGGAAGGATCTGAAGAGAGAGCTAAGAGCAGCAAGGAAGGGACATGAAAAGTCCTTAGTTGGTAGGATTAGGGAAAACCCAAAGGCTTTCTATAGGTATGTCAGGAATAAAAGAATGACTAGGGTAGGAATAGGTCCAGTCAAGGATAGTAGTGGGAAGTTGCGTATGGAGGCTGAAGAGATTGGGGAGACACTGAATGAATACTTTTCGTCAGTATTCACTCAGGAACAGGACATTGTTGCCGATGTGAATACTGAGTCACAATTAAGTAGAATGGACGGCTTTGAGGTATGTAGGGAAGAGGTGTTGGAAATTCTGGAAAGGGTGAAAATAGATAACTCCCCTGGGCCTGATGGCATTTATCCTAGGATAATCTGGGAAGCAAGGGAGGAGATTGCAGAGCCATTGGCCTTGATTTTTATGTCCTCGTCTACAGGAATAGTGCCAGAAGACTGGAGGATAGCAAATGTGGTTCCCTTGTTCAAGAAGGGGAGTAGGGATTAGATTAGATTACATTAGATTAGATTACATTACAGTGTGGAAACAAGCCCTTCGGCCCAACAAGTCCACACCGACCCGCCGAAGCGAAACCCACCCATACCCCTACATTTACCCCTTACCTAACACTACGGGCAATTTAGCGTGGCCAATTCACCTGACCCTGCACATCTTTTGGACTGTGGGAGGAAACCGGAGCACCCGGAGGAAACCCACACGGACACGGGGAGAACGTGCAAACTCCACACAGTCAGTCGCCTGAGGTGGGAATTGAACCCGGGTCTCAGGCGCTGTGAGGCAGCAGTGCTAACCACTGTGCCACCGTGCCGCCAGATAACCCTAGTAACTATAGGCCGGTGAGTCTCACTTCTGTTGTGGGCAAAGTCTTAGAGAGAATTGTAAGGGATAGGATTTATGAACATCTGGACAGGAATAATGTGATTAAGGATAGTCAGCATGGTTTTGTGAAGGGCAGGTCGTGCCTCACAAACCTTATTGAATTCTTTGAGAAGGTGACTAAGGAGTGGACAAGGATAAAGCGGTAGATGTGGTGTATATGGATTTTAGTAAGGCGTTTGATAAGATTCCCCATGGTAGGCTACTGCAAAAAATACGGAGGCATGGCATTGAGGGTGAGTTGGAGGTTTGGATTAGGAATTGGCTGGCTGGAAGAAGACAGAGGGTAGTAGTTGATGGTAAAGGTTCATCTTGGAGTGCAGTTACTAGCGGTGTTCCGCAAGGATCTGTTTTGGGACCATTGCTGTTTGTCATTTTTATAAATGACCTGGAGGAGGGGCTAGAAGGTTGGGTGAGCAAGTTTGCGGATGATACGAAAGTCGGTGGAGTTGTTGACAGTGAGGAAGGATGTGTCAGGTTACAGCAGGATATAGATAAGCTGCAGAGCTGGGCAAAAAGGTGGCAAATGGAGTTCAATCTAGGTAAGTGTGAGGTGATTCACTTTGGTAAGAGTAACAAAAAGATGGGGTACTGGGCTAATGGTCAGATACTTGGTAGTGTGGATGAGCAGAGGGATCTTGGTGTCCATGTACACAGATCTCTGAAAGTTGCCACCCAGGTAAATAGTGCAGTGAAGAAGGCATATGGCGTACTGGCTTTTATTGGTAGAGGAATTGAGTTCCGGAGTCCTGAGGTCATGTTGCAGTTGTATAAGACTCTGGTGCGGCTGCATCTGGAATATTGTGTGCAGTTTTGGTCGCCATACTATAGGAAGGATGTGGAGGCACTGGAACGGGTGCAGAGGAGGTTTACCAGGTAGGAAGATCGTATGAGGAAAGGCTGAGGCACTTGGGGCTGTTTTCATTGGAGAAAAGAAGGTTTAGGGGTGACTTGATAGAGGTGTACAAGATGATTATGGGTTTGATAGGGTTGACCATGAGAACCTTTTTCCACGTATGGAGTCAGCTATTACGAGGGGGCATAGCTTTAAATTAAGGGGTGGTAGGTGGGTAGATTCTTTACTCAGCGAGTCGTGAGTTCATGGAATGCCCTGCCAGTAGCAGTGGTGGACTCTCACTCTTTATGGGCATTTAAACGGGCATTGGATAGGCATATGGAGGATAGTGGGCTAGTGTAGGTGGGCTTGGATCGGCGCAACATCAAGGGCCAAAGGGCCTGTACTGCGCTGTATTTTTCTATGTCCTATGTTCTATCCCCACTCCTGCACTGGAATCCTTTCACTCTGAAGGCCAATGTACCGTTGCCTTCTTAACCATCTGCTGCACCTGCATGCTTACTTTCAGCAACTGATGTACAAAGAATCCCAGGTCTTGTTGTACCTCCCCATTTTCCAATCTATTGCCATTCAGATAATAATCTGCTTTCCCTTTTTTGCTATCGAAGTGGATAACTTCGCATTTAGGATAACTCGAAATATAACTCTACATCATTATGTATCTGACATGTATTTGTCCAGTCACTCAGTTTGTCCAAATCATATTGAAGCAGTTGTGCATCCCCCTCACAGTTCATCTCCCACCCAGCTTTGTGTCATCTGCAAACCTGTAGATAGTACATTCAGTTCCCTTGTTTTAACCATTAATATATATCAATATATATTGCAAATAGCTGAGGTCCAAGCACTGATCCCTGCAGTACCCCACTAGTTGCTGGTTACTTGCGGCCACTCAGAAAATGACCTTGTGATTCCTACTTTTAATTTTCTGTCTGTCAGCCAGTTCTCTATCCATGTCAGCTAAGTTTAGAGGGATTGAGTGCTATGACAGTAAACAACACTCCCTGAACTGGGAACGTATCACTTATCACACAGTGTCCTTGCTCCAGCAGTACAATAATAGTTACCAGTGTAGCCTGAGATTCAGCATTGAAATGCAGAAGCATCCTGTCTATGGATCAGAGGCCTGCCAGAGGAAGGTTGTTTAGGGTTGGGACAGCTGGATACCAATTTCGATGCATATAGATGAAGTGTGACCTGACTTATTAGTATCCAATATCTAACATGGGGGTCTTCCAGAGCAAGTAGTGAGCTGAATCCACCAGGGTTCCACCTCTCGTTTCCCTTCCTAACATTCAGCTTTGTTGGTGAGTTTGCTCAGATGGGAGCTGAATATTAATGAGGTGAGTTGAATTGTTAACAAGGCAGTTAACCAGCAATGATCACCATCATTTAGCAGCTCATAGCTACTTTGTGAGAATATCACCATCTTGTTTCTGAAACACAGAAAGAATGAACTAAGATGTTTTGACACTCAGAGTCACAGTCACAGAGTCATAGAGATGTACAGCATGGAAACAGACCCTTCGATCTGACCCGCCCATGCCGACCAGATATCCCAACCCAATCTAGTCCCACCTGCCAGCACCCGGCCCATATCCCTCCAAACCTTTCCTATTCATATATCCATCCAAATGCCTCTTAAATGTTGTAATTGTACCAGCCTCCACCACATCCTCTGGCAGCTCATTCCATACACGTACTATCCGCTGTGTGAAAAAGTTGCCAGGAAATTTATATCTTTCCCCTCTCATCCTAAACCTATGCCCTCTAGTTCTGGACTCCCTGACCCCAGGGAAAAGACTTTGCCGATTTACCCTATCCATGCCCCTCATAATTTTGTAAACATCTATAAGATCACCCTCAGCCTCCAATGCTCCAGGGAAAACAGCCCCAGCTTGTTCAGCCTATCCCTATAGCTCAAATCCTCCAACTCTGGCAACATCCTTGTTAATCTTTACTGAACCCTTTCAAATTTCACAACATGTTTCTGATAGGAAGGAGACCAGAATTGCACGCAATATTCCAACAGTGACCTAACCAATGTCCTGTACAGCCGCAACATGACCTCCCAACTCCTGTACTCAATACTCTGACCAATAAAGGAAAGCATACCAAACGCCTTCTTCACTATCCTATCCACCCGTGACTCCACTTTCAAGGAGCTATGAACCTGCACTCCAAGGTCTCTTTCTTCAGCAACACTTTCTAGGACCTCACCACTAAGTGTATAAGTCCTGCTAAGATTTGCTTTCCCAAAATGCAGCTCCTCGAATGCTGCCTGAACTGCTGTGCTCTTCCAGCACCACTAATCCAGAATCTGGTTTCCAACATCTGCAGTCATTGTTTTTACCCATCTGGTCAAGATCCTGTTGTAATCTGAGGTAACCCTCTTCACTGTCCACTACACCTCCAAGTTTGGTGCCATCTGCAAACTTACTAACGGTACCTCTTACACTCACATCCAAAACATTTATGTAAATGACAAAAAGTAGAGGACCCAGCACCGATCTTTGTGGTACTCCACTGGTCACAGGCCTCCAGTCTAAAAAACAACCCTCCACCACCACCCTCTGTCTTCTACCTTTGAGCCAGTTCTGTATCCAAATGGCTAGTTCTCCCTGTATTCCATGAGATCTAACCTTGCTAATCAGTCTCCCATGGGGAACCTTGTTGAACACCTTACTGAAGTCCATGTAGATCACATCTACTGCTCTGCCCTCATCAATCTTTTTTATTACTTCCTCAAAAAACTCAATCAAGTTTGTGAGACATGATTTCCCATGCACAAAGCCATGTTGACCATCCCTAATCAGTCCTTGCCTTTCCAAATACATGTACATCCTGTCCCTCAGGATTCCCTCCAACAACTTGCCCACCACAGAGGTCAGGCTCACCGGTCTATAGTTCCCTGGTTTGTCCTTACCACCCTTCTTAAACAGTGGCACCACATTAGGCAACCTCCAGTCTTCCGGCACCTCACCTGTGACTATTGATGATACAAATATCTCAGCAAGAGGCCCAGCATTCACTTCTCTAGCTTCCCACAGAGTTCTCGGGTACACCTGATCAGGTCCTGGGTATTTATCCACCTTTACCCGTTTCAAGACATCCAGCACATCCTCCTCTATAATCTGGACATTTTGCAAGATGTCACCATCTATTTCCCTACAGTCTACATCTTCCATATCCTTTTCCACAGTAAACACTGATGCAAAATACTTATTTAGTATCTCCCCCATTTTCTGTGGCTCCATACAAAGGCCACCTTGCTGATCTTTGAGGGGCCCTATTCTCTCCCTAGTTACCCTGTTGTCCTTTATGTATTTGTAAAAACCCTTTGGATTCTCCTTAATTCTATTTGCCAAAGCTATCTCATGTCCCCTTTTTGGCCTCCTGATTTCCCTCTTAAGTATACTCCGACTTCCTTTATACTCTTCTAAGGATTCTCTTGATCTATCCTGTCTATACCTTACATATGCTTCCTTCTTTTTCTTAACCAAACCCTCAATTTCTTTAGTCATTCAGCATTCCCGATATCTACCAGCCTTCCCTTTCACCCTAACAGGAATATACTTTCTCTGGATTCTTGTTATCTCATTTCTGAAGGCTTCCCATTTTCCAAATGACCTAATTTTGCTGTCCCTTTACCTGCAAACATCTGCCCCCAATCAGCATATGAGAGTTTTTGCCTAATACCATCAAAATTGGTCTTCTTCCAATTTAGAACTTCAACTTTTAAATCTGGTCTATCCTTTTCTATCATTATTTTAAATCTAATGGAATTATGGTCGCTGGGCCCAAAGTGCTCCTCTACTGACACCTCAGTCACCTGCTCTGCCTTATTTCCCAAGAGGAGGTCAAGTTTTGCACCTTCTCTAGTAGGTACATCCATATACTGAATCAGAAAATTGTCTTGTATACATTTAACAAATTCCTCTCCATCTAAACCCTTAATACTATGGTAGTCCCAGTCTATGTTTGGGAAGTTAAAATCCCCGACCATAACCACCCTACCATTCTTACAGATTGCTAAGGTCTCCTGACAAGTTTGTTTTTCAATTTTCAGCTGACTATTAGAGGGTCTATAATACAATCCGAATAAGGTGATTATCCCTTTCTTATTTCTCAGTTCCACCCAAATAACTTCCCTGAAAGTATTTCCAGGAATACCCTCCCTCGGTACAGCTGTAATGTTATCCCTTATCAAAACAACCACTCCCCCTCCTCTCTTGCCTCCCTTTCTATCCTTCTTGTAGCATTTGTATCCTGGAACATTAAGCTGCCAGTCCTGTCCATCCCTGAGCCATGTTTCTGTAATTGCTATGATATCCCAGTCCCATGTTCCTAACCATGCCCTGAGTTCATCTGCCTTCCCTGTTAGGCCCCTGCATTGAAATAAATGCAGTTTAATTTATTCGTCCTACCTTGTCCCTGCCTGCCCTGACTGTTTGACTCGCTTCTGTTCTCAACTGTACCTGTCTCAGATTGACCTCTTCCCTCACTATCTCCCTGGGACCCACCCCCCCCACCTTACCTGTTTAAATCCTCCCGAGCTGCTCTAGCAGATTTCCCTGCAGTACATTAGTCCCCTTCCAATTTAGGTGCAATCCATCCTTCTTGTACAGGTCACTTCAAGCCCAAAAGAGATTCCAATGATCCAAACATGTGAATCCTTCTCCCATACACCAGCTTCTCAGCCAAGCATTCATTTGCTCTATCCTTCCATTCCTGCCCTCACTAGCTCATAGCACTGGGAGTAATCCAGATATTACTCCCCTTGAGGACCTCCTTTTTAAATTTCTGCCTAACTCTCTGTAATCTCCCTTCAGAGTCTCAACCTTTTCCCTTCCTATGTCGTTGGTTCCAATGTGGACAATGACCTCTTGCAGGCCCATCTCCCCCGTGAGAACATTTTGCATCCTCTCTGAGACATCCTTGATCCTGGCACCAGGGAAGCAACACACCATTCTGCTTTTTCGCTGTTGGCCACAGAAACATCTGTCTGACCCTCGGACTAGAGAGTCCCCTAACACAATTGATCTCTTGGAACCCGATGTACCCCTTGTTGCATTAGAGCCAGTCTCAATACCAGAAACTTGGCTGTTCATGCTACGTTCCCCTGAGAATCCATCACCCCCTGCATTTACCAAAACAGCATACCTGTTTGAAATGGATAAATCCACAAGAGACTCCTGCACTAGCTACCTACCTCTCTTACCTTTCCTGGAGTTAATCCATCTATGTGACTGTATCTGAGACTTCCCCCCTTCCTATAACTGCCATCCATCACATACTGTTGCTGTTGCAAATTCCTCATTGCTTCTAACTGTCTCTCCAACCGATCCATTCGATCTGATAAGATTCGCAGCCAACAGCATTTATGGCAGATATAATCCACAGTAACCCTTAAACTCTCTTTAAACTCCCACATCTGACAAGAAGTACATATCACTCTATTAAAGGCCATTTTTGCTCCTTCACAATCTACCCATCCAAATGCTTCTGAAATGTTGCAGTTGTACCAGCTTGCACCACTTCCTCTGGCAGCACATTCCATACACGTACCATCCGCTATGTGAAAAGGTTGCCTCTTAGGTCGCTTTTATATCTTTCCCCTCTCACCGTAAAACTATGCCCTCTAGTTCTGGATTCCCCGACCCCAGGGAAAAGACTTTGCCGATTTACCCTATCCATGCCCCTCATAATTTTGTAAACTTCTATAAGATCACCCCTCAGCCTCCGATGCTCCAGGGAAAACACCCCAGCCTGTTCAGCCTATCCCTGTAGCTTAAATCCTCCAACCCTGGCAACATCCTTGTAAATCTTTTCTGAACCCTTTCAAATTACACAACATCTTTCTGATAGGAAGGAGACCAGAATTGCACGCAATATTCCAACAGTGACCTAACCAATGTCCTGTACAGTCGCAACATGACCTCCCAACTCCTGTACTCAATACTCTGACCAATAAAGGAAAGCATACCAAACGCCTTCTTCACTATCCTATCTACCTGCGACTCCACTTTCAAGGAGCTATGAACCTGCACTCCAAGGTCTCTTTGTTCAGCAACACTCCATAGGACCTTACCATTAAGTGTATAAGTCCTGCTAAGATTTGCTTTCCCAAAATGCAGCACCTCGCATTTATCTGAATTAAACTCCATCTGCCACTTCTCAGCCCATTGGCCCATCTGGTCAAGATCTTGTTAGTAATCTGAGGTAACCTTCTTCGCTGTCTACTACACCTCCAAGTTTGGTGCCATCTGCAAACTTACTAACTGTACCTCTTATGCTCTTATCCAAATCATTTATGTAAATGACAAAAAGTAGAGGATCCAGCAGCGATCCTTGCGGCACTCCACTGGTCACAGGCCTCCAGTCTAAAAAACAACCCCCCACCCTCTGTCTTCTATCTTTGAGCCAGTTCTGTATCCAAATGGCTAGTTCTCCCTGTATTCCATGAGATCTAACCTTGCTAATCAATCTCCCATGGGGAACCTTGTCGAACGCCTTACTGAAGTCCATATAGATCACATCTACTGCTCTGCCCTCATCAATCCTCTTTGTTACTTCTTCAAAAAACTCAATCAAGTTTGTGAGACATGATTTCCCACTCACAAAGCCATGTTGACTATCCCTAATCAGTCCTTGACTTTCCAAACACAAGTACATCCTATCCCTCAGGATTCCCTCCAACAACTTGCCCAAGACCGAGATCAGGCTCACCGGTCTATAGTTCCCTGGCTTGTCCTTACCACCCTTCTTAAATAGTGGCACCACGTTTTCCAACCTCCAGTCTTCTGGCACCTCACCTGTGACAATCGATGATACAAATATCTCAGCAAGAGGCCCAGCAATCACTTCTCTAGCTTCCCACAGAGTTCTCGGGTACACCTGATCAGGTCATGGGCATTTATCCACCTTTACCCATTTCAAGTCATCCAGCACATCCTCCTCTGTCATCTGGATATTTTGCAAAATGTCACCATCTATTTCCCTACAGTCTATATCTTCCATATCCTTTTCTACAGTAAATACTGATGCAAGATATTCATTTAGTATCTCCCCCATTTTCTGTGGCTCCATACAAAGGCCACCTTGCTGATCATTAAGGGGTCCTATTCTCTCCCTAGTTACCCTGTTGTCCTTTATATATTTGTAAAAACCCTTTGGATTCTCCTTAATTCTATTTGCCAAAGCTATCTCATGTCCCCTTTTTGGCCTCCTGATTTCCCTCTTAAGTATACTCCTACTTCCTTTATACTCTTCTAAGGATTCACTCATTCAATCCTGTCTATACCTTACATATGCTTCCTTCTTTTTCTTAACCATACCCTCAGTTTGTTTAGTCATCCAGCATTCCCTATACCTACCAGCCTTTCCTTTCACCCTGACAGGAATATACTTTTTTTGGATTCTCGTTGTCTCATTTCTGAAGGCTCCCCATTTTCCAGCTGCCCCTTTACCTGCGAACATCTGCCTCCAATCAGCTTTCGAAATTGGCCTTTCTCCAATTTAGAACTTCAACTTTTAGATCTGGTCTATCCTTTTCCATCATTATCTTAAATCTAATAGAATTATGGTCGTTGGCCACAAAGTGCTCCTCCACTGACACCTCAGTCACCTGCCGTGCCTTATTTCCCAAGAGTAGGTCAGGTTTTGCACCTTCTCTAGTAGGAACATCCACATACTGAATCAGAAAATTGTCTTGTACGCACTTAACAAATTCCTCTCCATCTAAACCTTTAACACTATGGCAGTCCCAGTCTATGTTTGCAAAGTTAAAATCCCCTATCATAACCACCCTATTATTCTTACAGATAGCTGAGATCTTCTTACAAGGTTGGGATTAATACAATCCCAATAAGGTGATCATCCCTTTCTTATTTCTCAGTTCCACCCAAATAACTTCCCTGAATGTATTTCCGGGAATATCCTCCCTCAGCACAGCTGTAATGCTATCAAAAACACCACTCCCCTCCTGTCTTGCCTCCCTTTCTATCCTTCCTGTAGCATTAGTATCTTGGAACATTAAGCTTGTTTTGACTTTTTTTCCAAAGTTCCAAAACAATGCAACAGTATGTAACACAGTAATTGATGCTCCTGGAATTTAAGGAAATCATCTCCAGCACCTAAAATACCTCAAAAATGGAGCAGCTGTTACAGCCAGAAATATTTTCCATCCTCCATCTTGAACTACCCAGAATCCCTTCTGGGCAGATTCTGCCATTCACTTCACCAGAGTCCACATCACTCAGATCGCTACCAGATTCCACCCTAAGATTCAATGGCAGTATTTTACCCAACCATGACTTTACCTTGGCGAGGTACTCCAGCTCTGAATTCTGCACAAGGGTAAAAGCAAATTACTGCGGATGCTGGAATCTGAAACCAAAAGAGAAAATGCTGGAAAATCTCAGCAGGTCTGGCAGCATCTGTAAGGAGAGAAAAGAGCTGACGTTTCGAGTCTAACTAACCCTTTGTCAGCTCATTTCTCTCCGTACAGATGCTGCCAGACCTGCTGAGATTTTCCAGCATTTTCTCTTTTGGTTTCTGCACAAGGGTGGACTGGATGCAAACTGAACATTTCTCTACTGAGAGAGAAGTGATGTAGGCATTTCCACTGTCAAGAATCATATTCTAACTTCTTCATCATTGGCATCAGAAAGAATATTCTTATCGCACCAGAACTGAACTTTTCTGAAATGCATTTCTTTTTGTTTTATGCTGCTGGCAGAACAAGCTAGGAATTTTACATATTCTGTTCCCAATCAAGTTAGTTTGCAAAATTTAGAAAAGTGAAAAACACAATAGAAAATGATAGAATAAAAACCTTGTTGTAGTATTTCTTTTAGCTCTTCCTGTGTTTGCATTCACTTTAAGAAAGAGCCAAATTGGTTTTAAAAATGTGATTTTGTTTTTTTTTTAACTTGATGAAAATATATTGAGAGAGGAGGAGAAAGTGAGGACTGCAGATGCTGGAGATCAGAGTCGAAAAGAGTGCCACTGGAAAAGCACAGCAGGTCAGGTAGCATCCGAGGAGCAGGAGAGTTGACGTTTCGGGTATAAGCCCTGCATCAGGAATATGAAGGCAGTCATCCTGAAGCTCCGACTGAGATGTGATGGAGGAGCAGGTCCCTGAAGGCACAGCCCTCCCACCAGGAAGCTTATTGATGTGTGTATGGAAGATAGTTAGTGCATTGGGTATTATTATCTATGTACAATGGGGAACCCAGGTACGTAGGGGGTTAGTCTAACTGTCTGAGACTTGAGATGTCCCTGCTGTTTATCTCTTGAAGCATCACAGGCTCAGAGCACACTCTTGTGCAGACACATATCAAGTCTCAGACAGTTAGACTAACTCCCTAAGTATCTGGGTTCCCCATTGTACATAGATAATAATACCCAATACACAAATTATCTTCCTTGCACGCATCAATAAGCTTCCTACATGGGAGGACTCTGGATTCAGGAACCTGCTCCTCCATCACATCTCAGTCAGAGCTTCAGGGTGACTGCCTTCACATTCCTGATGAAGGGTTTATACTCAAACCATCAACTCTCCGGATCCTCGGATGCTATTTTTTTCCAGTGCCAATATATTGAGTGACACAAGGCCTCACAGAGTTGAAGGTAAATAGATTAACTAGAGTGGAGGACAGAGCAGAGGAATACCTGATGCATTTTCAAATTAAAAGTCTCTAACTAATGGCGGACTGCAAGAATTGGAGCTGAGGCTTCAGCTATTTATGTATAATATTAGTGAGTTAGATGAAGAGACGGTAATTTATCTAAATTTGCTGATGATGCAAAGCCAGATTCGAAAGTAAATTGTGGGGTGGACGCAGAGGGTCTGCTAAAAGTTATAGACAATTTATGTGAATAGGCAACAAAATGGCTGACGGAATAAACTGTGGGAAACCTGGGATGAGTGGAATGTCTTATGAGGAGAGGCTAGTCAGGCTAGGCATCCTTTCGAGTTTAGAAGAGTCCTACTTAATTGTAACATAGCAGATCCTCAGCGGATTTGACCATGTAGCTCTGGAAAAGATGTTTCCTCTTGTGGGAGAATCTAGAACTAGGGGTCATTGTTTAAAAATAAGGTATCACTCATGCAAGACAGATGAGGATTTCTGTTTTCTCTCAGGAATTAAAAGTCTTTGGAATTTACTTCCTCAAAAGATAATGGATGCAGAATCTTTAAATATATTTAAGGCAGGGGTAAATAGATTCTTGATTATCAAGAGTAAAGATTATCAAGAGTATGCAGAAATGTAGAGTTGAGGTTATAATCAGATTAACCCATTAGCTTAATGAATAGTGGAGTCGACTTGAAGGCCAAGTGGCCAACTTACGTTCCACGTTCAACGTTCATACATATGCTGGTATGAGGTTCTTTACTTTGTTAGTAAGAAGGGAAAGGCAGATATTTTATAAAAGGCTTGAAACTTATAAATGTTAATGTACAGACAGACTTTGTGTAGCCAAGCAATGATCAGAACAGTAGCATGTTAGTAAAGCAAGAAAAAATAATAGGTTGGTCAATATTTCAAGGGGAATGGAGTGCAGGAATGAGGATGTTTTGTGATAATGGCAGTAATTTACTGAGACAATACCTGCAGCATTTTGGTTTCTGTATTCAAGGAAGATATAATTATCTTGGAGGTGGGATCGCACAAGTTCACTAAATAGGTGCTTGGGCTGACAGATTTGTCCTATGATGAGAGGCTGCATACATTGCATCGATAAATTGCGGAGTTTTGAAGAATGAGAGGGCATCTCATTCAATCATGCAAGGTACTGAAGTGGAGCTCAACAGAGTAGCCATCAGGAGATTATTTCTCCTGGCTGGAGAATCTAGAAGTCAGATGCACTGTCAGGAAAAATGGTTGATCCTTTTGGTTTTAGATGCAGAGCAATATCTTCAAATCTTTGGATTTGTCTATCTTAGAGAGCCATGTATCCTCCAATGCTAAGTAAATTTAGGGTCTCTCAGCAAATTGAGGGATATGGAAAGTGGATGGGAAAGTAAAGGAATGTTAGAAAATCAACCATGAGCATATTGACTGGCAGGGGAGAGACCAAATGGTCTGCTTCTGCTCTTGTTCTGAAGTCTGAATGTAGCCCACTCCAACCATACACTTTCTCTAATGGATGAGCAATGGCAAGAGGAACGAGAAAATACGGTGAAGGTCAAAAAAATTTGAATCTCAACGACTACAAAAGATTTTTGATCTTCTCCTTAAAATGTCAATGGCAAGTTCTTAATTTTGCTAATAGATGCTGATTGCTTTACTGACCTTACTGACTGACCTTCCCCCTCACTCTCAATCACGCAGTCAATTTTTGTGTCATCTGCAAACCGATTTATCATCCCACCCACATTCTCATTTATATCGTTTATTGAGGAGGAACTCCTTCACCCGATGGGTTGTGAATCTGTGCAATTCCTGGCCCAATAAAGCAGTTGAGGTTACCTCGTTGACTATATCTACGGCAAAGATAGATTATTGAACAGTGAAGTAATTAAGGGTTCTGGTAAGCGAGCAGGCAAGTGGAACTGAGCCCAAGAAAAGATCAGCCATGATCTTATTGAATGGCAGAGCAGGCTCAACAAGCCAGATGGCCCACTCCTACTCCTATTTCTTACAATCATATGTTCTCATGAATATCACAAACAATAAGAAATCCAGAAGTGATCCTTGTGGTACACCATAGTACATTAGGCTCCAGTCACACAACAGCCTTCCACTAGCACCAGGAGAGAAGGTGATTTGTGAAAATTCACTGCTAGCCAGGATGAGATGTCCATCATGAAACTCCCCGAAAATGAAACAGCCAAATAATAGGAAATCCGGCCCTCTTTATCAAATGTCCCCAGATATCTGATGATTTTGAACACTCCTTTAGTATCCTCTCACCTGTGCTTTCTCCTGCTTGTTCAAAGTATCAATTTCAACTGAAATCCTTTAATTCTGTACTAATCCAATTAAATGGCAAAAATTCCTCCAGGACTGTTGACCTGGAAGAAAACTGCCCACAACAGCCAAACAATCTAGGTAGCAGAACGTGCCTCACTCAGGATTGACATAAGTGATTTTTAATGGTTAGACTGTTCAGAGCTTATTCTATGAATCATTAGAAAAGTTATGTATGATGATAGGTTTTGTCAAAAGATATAGGCAGCTCTGAAGTGATGTTGAATCTTCACTCACAATTCATTCCTGACAGCCTTTATTTCTAACAAATATTGTCGTAAAGGTCACCATCATTTTTAAGAGGACTCTTCAAGTCATTCCAAACCTTTATTAAATTTCTCCAGTCTAGGAAATTCCTAGATATTTAATCTCTTTGGGAAATGTATGTGTGGAAATACCAATATTTTTTCAGGGAAAAGATTATTATATACTAAATCTGGCCACTGGACAAACTGCAGAGTACAGAGCATATTGAAATCAAAGTCCTGAACTGTTGACTTTAAGTCACCTGAGGAGTTTGGATGCATGTTCTCCAGTGTATGTATGATGAAAAGTTTGAAACAATTATCTGAGAGTGCACAATAACAGAATGAAAGCAGGAACCTTTGAAATATAAGGCCTATTAAAACAAAGTATGGTATGCATTCAGCATGGGTAACAAGAGATTTGCATTGGAACCAAAGTCTTTTTTACATAATGGAAATATTTATTTAATCATCCTCATCTATTACAATAGATTGTAGTGTCACTGCAGCAAATTGGCTCATATATTTTGTGATTGTGAATGTTCTATGAAACCATTTGTGATGTATACAGCACATTAATAGATTCAGGTGTAGAATGAATGGAGTCAGTACAGCTAAACACAATACCTCATGACTATCCCTGACTGAGATGTTTGTTCATATTTTCTGCTCATTCAGGATTCTTCAACAGCAGCAGAACAAAAGCTATCATTTTTTAAAGAAAAATGCCTTTTTGTAAAGTTGAGATAAGTCACAGTGTTTTCCCGCTTTTACACAGGTTACAAATGATCAGCATCCATCACTTTTTCCCTCCTGGGACAAAACAGTTTGCAGGCTCTACAGCATGTGTGACACAATATGGGTACCAGCAGAGGTGTGACCTTCTGGCAACTTGTCCCAGTTAATCAGATAGGATCCAGGGACCGATTCCATTGACCTTTGGCTTCTTATGTTAAGTGCACACTACCTCTCCAACAGCAATTCTGGGGTTGAAAATAGGTCTAGATTCACTTTTACTCCATAAAATGCAATGCTTTGATGAAAATTATACAAACTGATAAAACATGCCTTTCAACATATTTCCTGTGCTTTGGATGCAAGAAATACTTGATAGCCCCAGGTACCCTACAGACTCCATCACTCTCTTCAGCCACAGTCTGAAGCTGAATATTTTGTAACTGCGTTCTCCTGTTTGACCTTGATATGAGCTTCCAATACTGCAAATCCTCGCATACAAACACTGCCCATTTCAATTTCTGAGTCATGCGATGATACTATGTCCTTTATTTAATGAAGAAAGGTTGAGCCAGAGGTAGTCTGCTCAAAGCTAATCGAATAAACAGCTTGTGAGGCCTTGAGGTTTCCATTAAAGTTGGAACAATAGAAGCAGCCTGAATGGGTGGGGGCCAAGCTCCCACAGAACCAGAAATTTTAGTTTTAGCTTTTAGCAGTTGCTGGGATCCTGAATCTGGATATGAAAACTCTTATTGGGAAGTACGGTGGCTCACAGGTCAATTCAGCCTTGGGCTCCTGTCTGTTTGGAGTTTGCACCTTCTCCAGCTATGGTTTTCCTCCAGGTACTCCAGTTTCCTCCCACAGTCTAAAGATGTGCAGGTTAGGGAGATTGGCCATGGGCAGTTATCCATTGTGTCCAGGGATGTGCAGGCTATGCGGGCTAGTTATCTTCTCCATATATTTTGAGGGGATTTGGTCCAGTCCATAAAAGGCATTGACATCCTGCACTCTTAGTTCAACTGCAACAGATTTAATGCAATCCTTAGCAGCCTCCAACAGTACATATTTATAAACATATTTATAAATACTCTGTTTACCATACCTGAACTTACTCAAGCTCCCATTCACTCATTCACCATGTGCTGGCTGACCTGCATTGGCTCAGGGTCCAGCAACAAACCCATTCTAAAATCCACATCCTTGTTTTGAATAATGTTCATAGCTTTTTCCCTCCCTTCCTCTGTGACCTCTGTGTGGCAACCCATGTTCCATTTAAATTGCAACAATGCATGGACATGTGGCAATCAGGGTTGTGCTGTGTGGGGGCAAAAAAGGTCGTATGTAAGTAATGTTTCCTCCAGGATACACATATGCCAGGAGCCAGGCCAAGTTAAAACTTGCAGTTCAACAAGCCAAAAGTTAAAGTAAACATTGATTGTAATCCTCCATATGTCTGCGTTCTTGCAATTTGGGCTTTTAGCAAATCCCACATTTTCTCTGGTTTACTTTTGATGATCAAGCTTTCAGTTATATGTGCTCTGAATATTCATCACGAACCTTGTCCACTACACAACTTCTCTCTCCTTCAATTTTGCTCTCTCTCCCGTATTTAAAAAAAGAACTCCTCAAACTCCTTGTTAAGAAAGATTTCGGTCAGCTGTCCTAATATCCTCTTCTTTTATTCATTCATGGGATATGGGCATAACTGCCAGGGCCAACATTTATTACCCATCACCAGTTGCCCTGCAGAAAGTGATGGTGAGCAGTATGTAGACAGGCCGACAAGGGGAGAGGCCATTTTGGATTTGGTGCTCAGCAACAAGCCAGGACAGGTGTCAGATCTCGCAGTGGGAGAGCACTTTGGTGAAAGTGATCACAACTGCCTCACATTTAGCATAGCTTTGGAGAGTGAAAGGACCAGTTACCGAGGGAAGATATTTAAATGGGGAAAAGGAAATTATGACGCTTTCAGACAGGATTTGGGAAGTGCAGACTGGTAGCAATTGTTCCCCAGAAAGGGCACAGCAGACATGTGGAGACTATATAAGGAGCAGTTGTTGCGAGTGATGCACAAATTTGTTCCTCTGAGACAGGTAAGAAGGGGTAAGATTAAGGAACCTTGGATGACGAGAACAGAGGAGCTTCTCCTCAAAAGGAAGAAGGAAGGTTACGTCAGGTGGAGGAAGCAAGGATCTAGCACAGCTTTACAGGATTACAGGCTTGCTAGAAAGGACCTCAGAAATGGACTGAAGAGAGCAAGGAGGGGGCACGAAAAAGGCTTGGCAAGAAGGATTAGGAAGAACCCAAAGGCATTTTACGTGAGGAGTAAGAGAATGATCAGGGAGAAGGTAGGGCCAATCAGGGAGAGCAGAGGGAATTTCTGCGTGGAGTCTGAGCAGATAGGGGAAGCCCAAAATGAGTTTTTTGCTTCGGTTTTCATGAAGGAAAGGGACCATGTTGTGAATGAGAACTTTGAGGAGATGGGACACAGGCTTGACCAGATCAAGGTTGATGAAGTTGATGTGCTGGAAAGTTTGGAAAACATTAAAATTGATATGTCCCCAGGGCCAGACCAGTTTTATCCTAGGCTGCTCCGGGAAGCGAGAAAGGAGGTTGCTAAGCCACTGGTGAGGATATTTGCCTCCTCACTCTCCACGGGAGTCATACCGGAGGATTGGAAGGAGGAGAATGTTGTTCCTTTTTTTCAAGAAGGGTAATAGGGAAATCCCTGGCAATTACAGACCAGTCAGTCTTACGTCTGTGGTCAGCATAGTTTTAGAAAGAATCCTGAAGGATAGGATTTATGACTATTTGGCAAAGCATAGTGTGATTAAAGGCAGTCAGCATGTTTTTGTGAAGGGCAGGTCATGCCTCACAAACCTTACTGAGTTCTTTGAGGAGGTGTCAAGACAGGTCGACGAAGGTTGAGCAGTGGATGTGGTGTATATGGACTTCAACAAGGCATTTGATAAGGTTCCCCATGGTAGGCTCATTCATAAAGTCAGGAAGTATGGGATTCAGGGAAATTTGGCTGTCTGGATTCAGTGTTGGTTGGCTGACAGAAGACAGAGGGTAGGTGTTGATGAAAGTATTCTGCCTGGAGGTCAGTGTTGAGTGGGGTCCCACAGGATTCTGTTCTTGGGCCTCTGCTCTTTGTAGCTTTTATAAGTGACTTGGATGAGGACGTTGAGGGGTGGGTCAGTAAATTTGCAGATGACACAAAGGTTGGTGGTGCCGTTGATAATATCAAGGGCTACTGCAGGCTGTAGCGCAACATAGATAGGAGGCAGAGCTGAGCTGAGAAATGGAAAATGGAGTTCAACTTGGATAAATGCGAAGTGTTGCATTTTGGAAGGTCAAACTCAAATGCTGAATATAGGATTAAAGACAGGATTCTTGGCAGATTGTAGGAACAGAGGGATCTGGGTGTGCACTTACATAGATCCCTCAAAGTTGCCACCCAAGTGGATAGGGTTGTTAAGAAAGCATATGGTGTTTTGGCTTTCATTAACAGGGGGATCAAGTTTAAGAGCCGCAAGATTTTGCTTTAGCTCTGCAAGTCCCTGGTGAGACCACACTTGGAGTATTGTGTCCAGTTCTGGTCATCCTACTATAGGAAAGATACAGAGGCTTTGGAGAGGGTGCAAAGAAGATTTACCAGGATGCTGCCTGGGCTGGAGGGCTTGCCTTATGAAGAAAGGTTGGGTAAGCTCAGACTTTTCTCTCTGGAGAGAAGGAGGAAGAGAGGAGACCTGATTGAGGTATACAAGATAATGTGTGTAATAGATGGACTCAATAGCCAGAGACCTTTCACCAGGGCAGGATTGACTGGTATGAGGAGTCATATTTTGAAGATATTAGAAGGAAGGTATAAAGGAGACGTCAGAGGTAGATTCTTTACGCAGAGAGTTGTGAATGCATGGAATGCGTTGCCAACTGTGGTGGTGGAAACAGAGTCATTGGGGACATTTAAGCGACTGTTGGACATGCAGTGAGTTGAGGGGTGCATAGATTAAGTTATTATATTTTACATTAGATTAAACCTCAGCACAACATTGTGGGCCAAAGGGCCTGTTCTGTGCTGTACTCTTTTATGTTCTATGTTCTATGAGCCTGGGTGAGTTATTGCAATACATTGTTTAAATGGTACACGCTGAAGCCACTGTGTATTGGTGGTGACGGGAATTAAAGCTGAAGGTTTGTGACTGAAATATCAATCAAATGGGCTGATGTGTCCTGGATAGTGTTTGTTCTATAAGGAATAGTTCTGAAAGGTTTAATGCTGGAGAATGCATTAAGGTCCATCCAATCTGATTATACCATACAGAACTGAGTAGGGAAAAGGTAGAATAGCTCAGGATCTTTACAATAAAGATCTACATCGTAGGACTCTTCAAAGTCTTAGTAATCATCTTTAACTTACCAATATATGTACCTGATTGCTGACATGCAATACATTACACCTTGTTTCGACAAGAGTCTTTTCTCATTAAGATTCATGAGGGGATTTTCCCAGCATGGCACATCAGGCCTCTGAGTCAAGCAATGAAAACAGACAGTGACAGCAAATGACCCAGCCACAATGCAGAAGTAGTTGGCATTGTAGCACAAAGAACAATCTTAAGGATCTTGAGTGTTGTTGGAGTTGAACTTATCCAGGCAAATGGAGAGCTTTTCATCACATTCCTGACTTGCACCTTCTGGATGGTGAACAGCCATCAAGGAGACATGAGTTGCTCATCACGGAATTCCTAGTGTCTGACTTGATCTCCTTGTATCCAAGTATTTATAGGGCCAATGGTGACCCTGAAAATGTTGATGGTGGAGGATTCGGCTATGGTAATGCGATTAGACATTAACAGGTAATGGTTAGCTTCTGTTTTGTTGGAGATGGTTGGCTGATGTTTATGTGGTGTCTGTGTGTTACTAAAGTAGCTTGGTGTCAAATTCTGTTTGATTAATCCTCCTGTGAATCATTTTAGGTTGTTTTTTTATACTGAAGATAATGTATAAATTCACACCCTTCCTGAAGTGTGGAGCCAAAGATGCACACCAATTCAGGAGTCATCACAGCTTCCTCAAGATGGCAGGAGAGTAGAACGCTCCAGTTGGAACTCCTCTGCTCGCCAGTTCTTTTTTCTTTTCCCTTTTCTTTCAGCTGCCACTTCGGTTTTACCCCCCACAGATTCTTCCCCTAATACAAGTTAAGTGAACCTACCAGCCTCATTTATCTCTTTATGCACTTGTTCTTTTCCATCCTAGCATGAAGTCCTACCTTCAATCCTGGATGGTGTATCATTGTGCCACTGTCTGCTCTCCCTCACCCAGAACATGACCAACTACATTTGTGAGTTTTCAGGGCTACCTTAGGTCCTCCCCAACACATAGCCCATTTAGATGATAATGTGAATCATATATCCAAGTAGATAATTCTGATTTGCTATTTTTGAGACTGCCTACTCTCTTTAATCTTGAAAATGAATGAACAGTTTAAAGCACAAATGTTTACAACCAGCATTTTTAACACATTTCTGGGACTTTGGAGATTCACGCTAATTGCGATTAGTACACAGGTAGTTATTAGCACAGAAGGAGGCCATTCAGCTCATCATGTCAGCACCGGCTCATTAACTGAACATAATTACCAATTGCCAATTTCCTGCTTTGTCCACATACCCTCGCAAATTATTTTTCATCAAATAAATGTTCAATACCCTCTTAAATGTCTCAATTGAATTGGCCTCCACCACATTTCCAGGCAGTACATACAACTCACTGAATCTCAAGGTTTTGCCTTGCTTCACCCTTGCTTCATCTACTATGCTCCCTCTGGTGCAATCACATCCTTCCTTTAATGTGGTATACATAGTACTCTAGCTGCAATAATAATGATAATAAAAATGCTTCTTTGTGTTATATGTTGAAGTGTTGACAAGTTTTATCCCCTTTGGTTGTTCGCAAGCTGCACAAAGGATAGGATTGTAACTTAATAAACCTATAAACAGCGGAGCTTGAGGTGGGCTGCTGCTGGGTTGTGTGCTGGGCAGCTGTTAATGAGTCTGGATCTGTTTGTCATTGAAGCAGTTTCTTCTCTTTAACTCACCCTCAGTGTTAGTATTGCACTTCCTGATTTCCAGAAAGTGAGCTGCAGCAGTGTAATCCCTTGAACCTGGAGACGGTGCCCTTGGAGAATGACCTGAGGAGGTCAGGAAAGACGGGTGACAAGACAGTTTCAGTTATCACCTCCCCCCTGCCCCTTGTCTTACTTTGACTTGCCCACTTTCTTCAGCAGAGCACTGAAATCAACCTTCTGGCACTCATGTTTAGGCTGGGTGAATCTCCAAACTCATGTATGCTGAGGGAGCTGGTCCTCCCCCTGTACACCATGTGTTCGGATCTTGCCTTTTTGGAGCGAGAGCTCTCCTTCCATTCCTCTGTCCCATGGAAACAGCCCATGGTTGAGGAGAAGGCAGCACTCCTACAGTTCCAGTTACTTGTGCTGTTAG
Organism: Chiloscyllium plagiosum; assembly: GCF_037043375.1. Lineage (NCBI taxonomy): Eukaryota > Metazoa > Chordata > Chondrichthyes > Orectolobiformes > Hemiscylliidae > Chiloscyllium > Chiloscyllium plagiosum. Next base: position 87,196,467 of record NW_028270144.1, read on the forward strand.
CATCGTTGATGTTGTTCCTGACCTTCCTTCTGTTCGTCATCAGGGGTTGGAGGTAGAGCTGCGTAAGTTACCGCCATATTCCAATGAAGGCTGAAAGCTGAGAAGCATAGTTGAAAGTGAAGAAAGTCAAACAGCTAAACTGATTTCCATAGAAAATATAATCACTTATCAAACAAGAGCAGCAACTAAAAGGAAATAGTCCAAGCACCAACCTTTCATCAAGGCATGGCAGCAATTATTAGGGTTCAATTTCTTAAAGCTTTCCTCTATCTTGTTGCCTTCCATGAATTTCAAAGCTTGGAAACCCTGGCCACTGGGTTCTGAAGTCCTGAGTTAATTGGGGTTAATGACTATTATTTATCTGACAGCTCCATGGGATTTCCATGCCTGCCTATGAATGGGTCTGGGTTCAGTCCAGAAATGGGAGTTTCATGTCAGAATCCTGATCAATGCTACCTCTCAGAATTTTAACCCACCTACCCCCCAATAATTCTTCTCCACCCCAACACCCTCTGTACTTGAATTTGCCATTAACCAAGGTCGCCAACTTTGTGATTGCAGTTCATGTTGTTTACTTGAAGTTTGGACTTGCAGCATCTGCCATCAAATGTCGATTTTTTTCATTTCCTAATGACAGTAAGAATGATATAATTGGCTGAACATGTCCATCATTGTTGATTTGCTGGATGTAGGTTTGCTCGCTGAGCTGCAAGCTTCATTTTTAGACGTTTCATCACCATACTAGGTAACGTCATCAGTGAGCCTCCGGATGAAGCACTGTTGGCATGGCCTGCTTTCTGTTTATATGTTTATAGGTTTCCTTGGGTTGGTGATGTCATTTTTTGTGGTGATATGTTTGTTGTTAGAGTTCTTGTTGGAATTGCATGCTTCTAGGTATTCTCGTGCATGTCTTTGTTTGGCTTGTCCTAGGATCGATGTGTTGTCCCAGTCGAAGTAATGTTCTTCCTCACCTCTATGTAAGGACATTAGTGAGAGTGGTTCATGCCTTTTTGTGCCTAGTTGATGTTCATATCTCCTGGTGGCTAGTTTTCTGCCTGTTTGTCCAATGTAGTGTTTGTTACAGTTCTTGCACGGTATTTTGTAAATGACATTAGATTTGCTAGTTTTTGCAAGAACTGTAACAAACATTACATTGGACAATCAAAATCTAGCCACCAGGATACATGAACATCAATTAGCTACAAAAAGACATGACTCACTCTCACTTGCATGCAGATGACGAAGGACACCACTTCAACTGGGATAACACATCCATCCTAGGACAAGCCAAACAGAGACATGCACGAGAATTCATAAAAGCATGGCATTCCAACCAGAACTCTATCAACAAACACATTGACTTGGATCTCATTTGTCACTTCTGAGAAAAAGAACAGGAAATGACATCACCACAACAAGAGACATCACCACATGAAATGACATCACCAACCCAAGGAAACCTAAACACATAAACAGTACTTCACCCAGAGGATCACTGATGATGTTAGTATGGTGACAAAACATCTGAAAACAAGCCTTCCAGCTCAGCGAGCAAACCTATATCCAGACCTCAACCTGAGCTACAAATCTTTTAAAAAAAAATGTTGATTTGATTGATTATGAGTCCTTTCTGCACTTATACTAACACTGAAAAGAGAAAAGAAAAGTTCTCCAACTACCAATTATTCCCCAAAGAAGCATTAACACACAATACTATTCTTGAAATATGTAATATTATGCAATACTTCCCTCTTTTAGAAACGATGAAAGGTATCAGCTGTATGCTAAATTAGTACTACCATATATTATTCAGAAATAATGTTTAATCAAGTTAATAATTTGATCTAGTTTGTCAGGAGCCAAATTCGAATCAAGTTTCAGATTAAGCTATTCCATACCATTTATTATTGCCCAATTAAATCTAATATGTTCATTAGCAGTGTCGTTTTAAATGTACTTTGCAGCTAATTAATTGAAATAAATACTGACAATGTGAATTGGACTCAAAAATGTTGTGAGCATGAGGTAAAAAAACACAAATTTTCAACTACCGCCATGGAGGTTCAAGAATCAATTCAGCATATCATCAATTCAGGCAGGAAGATCTGTAAGTACTATAGGCTTCTTTTAACCAAGAAATGTGGAGGAAGATCATTTGTACAGAGGAAATGTGACATTGAGGTAAAAAACACAGATACAATTTACTGTGAACAGAAGTCTGATAAACACATTGGGTAGAAAGAAATAGCAGGATATGCTGACAATTTTAGATGAAGAGAGTTGAAGGAGGTTTCTGTGGAATTCAAAGTCTGGCATTGATGACTTGGGCAGAGTGGCCTGTTCTTGTGCTATATTATAACAATATATCTATTTGAAGTCTGCATTCATACAATCTCCGAGATACAAATAAAACAGAAGACTGAGATGATTTCTTCTATATAAGAATTAAGAATATATTAATCAGCATTCCTTGTTTGACCTTTCTGTTTATTTTGTTTGACCTTATATACTTAGGTAAATATTTCTAATGGAATAAATATATGTTCTCCCCAAGATCACTTTTACAATTAAATGCCATTCCATATTTTTAAATGAGCTGGATTTTATTACGATTATTTATCTGCTGGCAGTCTGTTGTTAGATCAGGTTAAGTGACTGGAGAGGTCTTGTCATTCTGGATTTATGAAATAGTTGTATTGAGAGCAATATTGCTGCTGATCAAAGTCAATATTGTACGTGAATGTATGTAAATGGAGTGAATATTAATGACTGCAATTTCCAATTTTCTGCTTGATAAATTTAAAAATGATCTTATCATTCTAAACAAAATGCTTGAAATGTATGGCAGGTTGATCAGCAATTCAGTGCAAGGTTCAGATGAAGAATTATATTTGAAATATTAATACTTCTGGTCTACAGATCTTAATGGATTCAGTACTGATTTCCAGAATTTTCTATTACATTGCCTCAAATTATCAGCATCCTTTAGTTAATTTTCTTCTCCTCACAAATGGGAATTTTAAATTTGCTATCACGTGGGATTGTTAGGCAATTTGCTAAAGATTCAAAGAAGGATGCACTAGGTAAACACACGATGGAGAAATGAATAGAAGGATATGGTCATGAGGTGAGATTAAACAAGGTGGAGGAGCCCTGTGTGGAGCTTAATTAGCTGCATAGACTATTTGAACCAAATAACCTGCTCCCGTACAGACACTTTGAAGTAATTTTGAGTAAACCTGCAAGAAGGGCATGTGATACATGGGAAACCACCATCTTCAAGTACTCCTCAAAATAGCACACCATCCTGACAGACCACCTGTCCTCCACTGTTGCTGAGTCAAAATCCTGGAACTCCCTAACAACACTGTGGGTGAAATGGTTCAGAAAGGCAGCTAAGAGTTATGCAATAAATGCTGCCTTTAACAATAGCTTTCACATCTCAACAACACATGACAGTAAATGATCCAATGACCAACAATTGTTTTTGATATAATAAGAATCATTGCATTGTTAAATTATTTGTCCTCTTTGCAACCATGCTTTGTTCTGTTGATTGAAAGGGAGAATAAGAGAGATGCAAAAAATGTAATCTGCAAATGTAGTTAGTGTAGTTTCAAGCTGTGCATAGAATCAGCATGGGATTATCCACATAGATGGTGCATAAATGCAAATTCAGTAATCTCCAATGAAGAATACTGTGTAAGCTGGAAATGACTATTAGTACAAGAGAATTTACAAATGCATTGAACAAGTTATTTAACTTGTCTGTTGTGTCAATAGTTCTACCAACTGTTAGGTTTGAACCAATAAAGTGTTAGGATTCAGGTGCATTCAGAGAAAAATGCTTTAGTTTGTCTCAAGGCAGAGTAATCTCAGAAAAAAAACATTGTTCCCATTTAGCTACTCCATTCAAATATAAAGATCCTGTGGGTTGAACTTTAATATGCGCTGATTGGCTGGTCGGGTTGCATTTCTGAGGCAAAGTGTTAGATTTAAATGTCCACCCCTCTCGTGGTGAGTTTGCAGACAAGGACCTGTAAAATGCCTTGGGGATTGTGCCTGCTGTGTTGGTTGCTGCCATCATTTAACAATGGCTGTCAGGTAGCCTACCTGCCAGTGAGCCCTTAAGTAGCCAATTGCACTCATTTATAGGGTTCTTCCTGTTGGCACTGTAATTAAAACAGCAGTGGCAGAGATCCCCTCCCTGTTCCCCTTCCCTACACCCTATCCACCTTAGCACTCCCATTCCTCAGTACCCCTCGCTGATGCCTGCCAGTCTGGCCATGCCCACTGCCCTCCAGTGAAACCACCACCACTTCGCTCTCACTTCAGCTCCAGCACTACATCACTGGTGATTGGATGCAATCCCAGAAGTGGCTACCACTCTGTCAGATTGGCTGGCAAGCCCCAAAATGGTGTTGAAAGCTCCTCATCAAAACATTTAACAGCCTACTGACCATTAAATATCTGCAAGGCAAGCCACCAGAGTGGAATGGCCTCAGCGCCAACCTTTGGACCTGGAAGTGGATGGAGACTCTAACACTGTGTTAAATCTACCTCGTGGAACCTAATGTTAACCACAATCAGTCTTCTATAATTGAGTAGACACAGAAGAACTGAAGATGCTGGAATCCAAGGGAGACAAGCAGAAGGCTGGAAGAACACAGCAAGCCACGCAGCATCAGGAAGTGGAGAAGTCAATGTTTTGGGTGTAACCCTTTTGACATCTGTAACGGTGACTTCTCCGCCTCCTGATGCTGCCTGGCTTGCTGTGTTCTTCCAGCCTCCTGTTTGATAAATGAATAGCAGTGCAAGTTAACCACTCAATTGTTACTCCTCAAATGAGGTCTTATTCTGTGCAAAATTTAAGGTTTTTAGTGAAGTTTGCAACTATGCCGGTTGAGAATTGGCTATGAAATTGTCGAAAAATGATCTAGCCAAGAGACTGTCACCAGGACTCTTGCACCTCGCAATGGCTCAAAGGAAGTAAAAAACCACTCCACCATTTTGGCATCTTCAGGACATAATTGTACCCCCTGATGGACTCACTGGCTTTTGAACTCAGCAGCAGGCAAGTCCCAGTGACATCATCAGAACATGAAGTGCATGTGTGGCTACAGACAAGTTTGCAAGACCCTTGCTGTTCAGTCATTAAAACATAGGAAACCTCAACTCTGGCATCTACAGGGTGAATAAGCAACTGGAGTAAATTAAAGTGCTTGATTTTTTGCTGGGCAAGTGAGATTATAATTGGCCTGTCAATTTAAACATCTTTCATCTCAGTCAAATTTTGAAAAGAATGATTCAAGCTGTCATTTTTCAATCAGATATCCCAGAAGAAGCAATCTGAGGGTATAAATTGATTACAAAGAACCGGCACATTTTGGTTAGCACCCTGTATTTGATGTCACTATATTGCTATTTATTGCCGCTAATTGAATTTCTTGTTTTCTATCTTTTGAGCAAGGATTGTAATTCTCCCAATTACTGTAAATTATGACAAGACATTTTTTTCTATTTTCTCATTATTTACTGTTTAAGAAATTTGTTATGTAAGTCTATAGTTTAAGAGGGTGAAATGAATGATTAATTCTACTACCTTCTAAAACCCAGAAAGATCATGTGACTGCTTACGATATGAAAATGTGTTGTTGGAATAGTGCAGCAGGTCAGGCAGCATCCAATGAGGAGGAGAATCGACGTTTCGGGCATGAGCCCTTCTTCAGGACTTACGATATGCCCAATAAAGGAAATTGCAGTAATTGATTTTCCTGCTCCTCGGATGCTGCCTGATCTGCTTTTTTTCCAGCACCACTCTAATCTAGACTCTGATTTCCAGCATCAGCAGTCCTCACTTTTGCCAAATTGTAGTAAGTGCTGGTCTTGCTAACAGTATTGACATTCCATGAAGAAAAAGTAGCAGTTGATTCCCGGATGAACTATAAAATACCCAAATAGTTTGCACTCTCCAGGTCACAGAAAACAAAGACCCATATTGGTGAAATATTTGGTACAATCTAAGAAAAGTGTACAAAATGAAAATCCAAAAACATGATCAGGGTTATATTCAAATGTAATCGACAATCAAAATCACTTCATATAAGTAGAATTGCCATAAAAAAAATATCTTAGTACATCTAATAATTTTATCTTTGCTTACTATAAATCTAGATTTGATGCTTTTCATGGAATCAATTTTAACTACAACACATTCCAGCACTGGTACTCTGTTCCACCATTCCACTCACCCTCTGCCTGGCATGGCAGATTTGTGATGTTTGGAAGGCATTCTCTGACTTTACTGACTTTACTGACAAGTTTTTATTGTTACAACACAACTAAATTTTATCTACACTGACTTTGAATTTGCCCAAGGCTGCCACTACAGACAGGCAGAGGTCTATTTAAATTTTAAGAAGACATTCATTATCATTGTATGAAATGTGATGTTCACAATGATCTGAGGTAGAGGAGAAAGGCTTTTTCAGAATCATATTAATCAGGGACACTTGGCTGGCTACATCCAGGCCATGGTAAATATTTGTTCTTAGTCGTTGAGGTTCCTTGAGGGCTTTGTCCTCAGTGGAAGGAGTAAACAACACCAAATAGCATTTTTTCTGATCTACATTTCACTCTCATTGTCAGCTTGTAATATTCTGGCAAGGTGTTGATCTTGTGTATCGGATGTCAGCAGCTCATAATTCATTACTCACTTGGACTACTTAAAAAGCACCAATCTCTTTAGGCTGAATGTTCTCATATTTTGGCAAAGTGTCATTTATGGCGAGTTTCGTGGGAGGTTTACTCTCTGTGAGGCTGAATGTGTTTTCTCAGTAATCATTTCAAACTTGTATTATTAAAGTAGGTACACTGCCCTATGCAGTTCTCATGTCCAATGCAAGTCCGATTCTCCCACTCAATGTGGACAGAAGTACTCACCACCGCCTGAATATCCCAGGATCGACCATCGTACCTGGTGCCTGCACCATCATTACAAGGCCCTTGTACACCCAGACAAGTGCTGGCACTGCAGTGATCCCCTTCACGGTGGCACACAGGCACAGTAGCTGTGAACCAGCATCTTTCACAGCACAGAGGCAGGGTGGCACATATAATAGCCCATCCCTACCCTAAGCGCTGTTTAAACACCAGACCGCACACCTCTGATTCTGCGGCACATCCCATCTCACACCTTCTGTAAGTCACTATTACTCTTTTCTCAAAGTTCACCATTGCACAGCATCTTATTATTGTTCACCGTGGGACCATCACATACAGGGAAGCCTTCAAATAATGTAAAAAATGCACTTTTACTTACAAACTCCAAAAACAAACAGAAATCAGACAAACAGAAGCTGCACTTCTCTCCTGTTTGCCTGTTGAACACCAAGTATTCTTCAGTCACTGAGTGATCACTGCTCCCAGCTCTCATCGGCTGGAATTGAGCATTGATTATGTTCTGTCTGGTTAGTGGCTGTCTGACATGCACAAGGTGAGGATCCTCCTGCTCCAGATGCTCATTGTCTTCATCAGAAGATTCATCTCACCTTCCCAATTCCTCAGGACTGACCACATTCCCCTTTTGCTTGCTCCAGTTGTGTCTGGCACAGCATGCCAGGATGATGTGGTACTATGAGCTGTACCGAAGGGCCTCATTGAGACTGGTCCAAGTGGTGAAACACCATCTTCCAGAGGACTGCTCTCTGTTCCAGGATGGCCTCAGTCGATGAATGAGTTGCATTTATCTACGCTCCACCTTAGTCAGGGATTGTGTAATGGAGTTGATCATAGTCATAGAGAGTAACCCTAGTCCCCAAGTAACCAGCCTTGCATGGCTTTGAACTCTTGAATGTAGCAGGAACATGTGAGTTCTTCAGGGTGTACCAGAATGGGGGGTGGAGCCAGCTATGTTCCTGAGGCCTAGTGCCTGGCCTGCAGCACTGAACTTGTCACAGGGAAGGGGAATAGTATGATTCAGCACAATGACCATTGGTCACAGCGTGATGTATTTGTAACTGGACAATTAAAAGATCTCTCTAAGCCCCGCCCCCCACCACTCCCACTCACCATGGTTCCTTCACATAAAGGTCCATTGCAGCTGTCACCTTGACAATCACTGTGATAGGATGGCCACTCAGCTATTAGGTCCATGTCCAGCAACTGGGAAAGTTCAGTCACAGTGCCCTGGGACATCCTCAGCCTGGGAAGATGCTACACCCTGTTCCTCTGGAGGAAATGGTGTTGTGGACAACAGACTCTGGCCCTCCTCGTGTCTCCAGTACATCCTGAGGGACCTTTGAGCTGTGACCTCTCATTTGGTGGACGCTGTTCAACTGCGGCCCAGATTTGTTGGCACATTTGTACCTCCTCTATCTCCCTGCACCTTCCCTGCATGGCCGCTATAGTTCCCATAACCCCTGCTGTGGCTGGGTCCATCAGTCAAACCAGCAATGAGCCTGTGTCAGCAGCAAGAGGAACACAACAGGTTATTAGCAATGAGAGCAGTCAACAGTCACATCCCTTACCAACGACAGATTAATATACACCTCCACAGAGTGAGACATTTTGCATTCCAACAATGAAGAACAAGGAAGGATTCAACTTTGCCATAGGACCTTACTTCAAAGAGTGCCACACTAATAATGTGGAAAAGAGGTAGAATGAGCATTGAGTCCTTCCCCTCCAGTCCGAGATCACCGATGAAAGGCATCTTTGCACATACCTGGGGAGGGGATGGCCTAGTGGTATTATCACTGCACTGTTAATCCAGTGACCCAGATCATGTTCTGAGAAACTGCGTTCTAATCCCACCAAGACAGATGGTGGAATTTGAATTCAACGAAGATTTGGAATTAGGAGTCTAGTGATAACCATGAAGCAATTGTCAGGAAAAACCCGTCTGGATCACTAAAGTCCTTTTGGAATGGAAACTGCCATGCTTACTTGGTCTGGTCTACATGTGTCTCCAGATCCACAGCGATGGGCAATAAATACTGACCTAGCCAGTGATGCCCTCATCCTATGAGTGAATAAAAGAAAAACTTGCTTGATTCTTACAATTCAGGCAGAGAGGGAATCAGTTCCAGGTCCCTGAGCACTCAGGCGGTTTTGCATTAGCCGTGTGCACTGGGGCCCCAGGTGCCTCTTTTAAGGTTGCCTATACCATTCTGTATCATAGAGATGTCTCTCTGTGGTTCGCAATGGCATGGTTGACATTGCCTGTTCTCAGCATTTCCCCCTAAATCCCTGTACACTGCATGTCTTTCACCTAGACCCTGCATGATTCTAACTAATGTAAACATGTACTCTGAAGGCTCTTGATTGATACAATTATCCCTTAAAGGACTTCTTGTCACACAGAAATGGAGCCTATGTTTTTGACTATCAAACTGTCCTGGATCTCCCATGTAGGTGTGACAGTCAAGAAGGCACAACAACACCTCTTCTTCCTCAGGTAGCCCAGGAAATTTGGCAAATCCATAAGGACCTCACCAACTTTACCGATGCACCATTGAATGCATACTATTCAAGTGCATAATGGCCTGGTATGGCAACTTCTTTGCACAGGGTCATTAGAAATGACAAAAGCTCATGTGCACAGCCCAGACCATCATGGAAGCGAACCTCCCATCCATAGACTCCATTTACATTTCTTGTTGCTGCAGAAAGGCTGCCAACATCATCAAAGACTCCTCCCACCTTTGTAATGCTCTCCTACAACCTCTTCCATTAGGCAAAAGACACAGAAGCTTGAACACATGCACGAACAGGTTCAAGAACAGCTTTTTCCCTGCGGTTATTAGACTGCTGAATGGACCTCTCTAACTTCAAATAATGCTGATCTTGCTAATGTTGATCTTGATTCGCACACTTCTTACGCAGTGTAGCCTGTATGGAGAAAGTGAGGACTGCAGATGCTGGAGATCAGAGCTGAAAATGTGTTGCTGGAAAAGCGCAGCAGGTCAGGCAGCATCCAAGGAGCAGGAGATTCGACATTTCGGGCATGAGCCCTTCTTCAGGAATGAGGAAAATGTGTCCAGCAGGCTAAGATAAAAGGTAGGGAGGAGGAACTTGGGGGAGGGGCGTTGGAAATGCGATAGGTGGAAGGAGATCAAGGTGAGGGTGATAGGCCGGAGTGGGGGTGGGGGGAGGAGAGGTCAGGAAGAAGATTGCAGGTTAGGAAGGCGGTGCTGAGTTCGAGGAATTTGACTGAGACAAGGTGGGGGGAGGGGAAATGAGGAAACTGGAGAAATCTGAGTTCATCCCTTGTGGTTGGAGGGTTCCTAGGCGGAAGATGAGGTGCTCTTCCTCCAACCGTCGTGTTGCTATGGTCTGGCGATGGAGGAGTCCAAGGACCTGCATGTCCTTGGTGGAGTGGGAGGGGGAGTTGAAGTGTTGAGCCACGGGGTGGTTGGGTTGGTTGGTCCGGGTGTCCCAGAGGTGTTCTCTGAAACGTTCCGCAAGAGGGCGACCTTTCTCCCCAATATAGAGAAGGCCACATCGGGTGCAGCGGATGCAGTAAATGATGTGTGTGGAGGTGCAGATGAATTTGTGGCGGATATGGAAGGATCTCTTGGGGCCTTGGAGGGAAGTAAGGGGGTGGTGTGGACGCAAGTTTTGCATTTCCCTTGCGGTTGCAGGGGAAGGTGCCGGGAGTGGAGGTTGGGTTGGTGGGGAGTGTGGACCTGACGAGGGAGTCACGGAGGGAGTGTTCTTTTCGGAACACTGATAGGGGTGGGGAGGGAAATATATCCCTGGCGGTGGGGTCCGTTTGGAGGTGGCGGAAATGTCGAAGGATGATACGCTGTATATGGAGGTTGGTGGGGCGGTAGATGAGGACCAGTGGGGTTCTGTCCTGGTGGCGATTGGAGGGGCGGGGCTCAAGGGCGGAGGAGCGAGAAGTGGAGGAGATGCGGTGGAGGGCATCGTCGATCACGTCTGGGGGGAAATTGCGGTCTTTGAAGAAGGAGGCCATCTGGGTTGTATGATATTGGAACTGGTCCTCCTGGGAGCAGATGTGGCGGAGATGAAGGAATTGGGAATATGGGATGGCGTTTTTACAGGGGGCAGTGTGGGAGGAGGTGTAGTCTAGGTAGCTGTAGGTGTCGGTCGGTTTATAGTAAATGTCCATGTTGATTCGGTCGCCCGAGATAGAAATGGAAAGGTCTAGGAAGGGGAGGGAGGAGTCTGAGACGGTCCAGGTGAATTTGAGGTCGGGGTGGAAGATGTTGGTAAAGTGGATGACCCTGAAGAAGGGCTTAAGCCCGAAACGTCGATTCTCCTGTTCCTTTGATGCTGCCCGACCTGCTGCGCTTTTCCAGCAACACATTTTTAAGCTCTGATCTCCAGCCTCTGCAGTCCTCACTTTCTCCTATGTCAAGATTTAAACTGGAATCCATACTATTTATGTGCTGAACTGATACGTTGATCAAACCTCTGTTACCCTCCAGTTATTGGGGAATATATTCCTGTGGGATCTTTGTGTCAAATTATTTGCTGATATTGCAGATAAATTTAACTATCAAAGCACCACCTAAAATTGAAGCTATGGAAAGAATTGAAATTTCTGTGGTCAGAAAGCATGACCCAGGGTAAGTGTGGAAGTTATCTGTGCATAGGAGTGAGGACAAGATTAAGCTCAGTGGAGATATCTCCCTTGGTGATGTGGAGCAAGCTGGGTGGTATATGAAGAATAAAAGTATGAATAAGATTCCAAGAACAACTTGCTCCTTCAGAAGATGAGAAAGAATGAACAATGAATATCTATTAGGGCTGAGTAATGTCGACAAACGCAACAGTGCATTAAACACCAAACATATGTGTTACTGTTCTGCTATTTGGAAATAAACTGCTGACACCTCATCCCTGCCCAAGTCCCAGCTTGTGACACACTTTGAGATACTTTACCACGTGAAAAGCATTATGTACAAATGCAAATTCCTGATGCTATTTCCTATGGTAAGGAAGATATGGTAATAATGCACTCCACAATGGAAAAAAATGGCTAAACTTCTGATTGGCTCCAGTTTAAATGTATAAGCATGTATGTGGTGAACGCATTATTGGATGGAGACCCCAGTGCAGAGTAATGCTGCATACTGCCGCCTTATAACCTGCCCACAACTGCATCAGAAACTGTTTAAAGAAGGTTCACTAGACTCATTCCAGAGTTTAAAGGTTTGTTTTGTGAGGAGAGATTCTATAGTTCAGTCCTTGATGTACCCATTTTTGGAAGGATGATAGGAGATCTAATTGAGGTATACAAGATACTAAAGAGGGTTGACAAAGCAGACATAGAATGGATTTTTCTACTTGTAGGGCAATCTAGAATGAGATGTCATTGTGTTAGGCTGAGGGGTGGCAGATTTAAAACAGAGATGAAGAAGAATTATTTCTCTCAAAGGTCATTCACTGTGGAATTCACTACCCCACAGTGCCATGGATGCTGGCATACAGAATGAATTTAAGGAGGAGATAGACAGATGTTTGATAAGCAGTGGGTTGAAGGGTTATTGGGTGCAGGCAGAAAAATAGAGTTGAGATTGAGATTAAATCAGCCATGATTGCATTAAATAGTAGAGCAAGCTCGAGGGGCTAAATTGCCTACTCCTGCTCTTAGTTCTAATGGTCTTAAGAGGACAGAAGCAATAGAGGTCCTGGATTGTTCCTTTTTTTTGCTAGTCCTACAAGCTTACCCAGGTCATTGTTGTTAAAAATAAAATAGTCTGTCATCAAAATATCAAAGTAATTTTTCCAAATAATGCACATCACAGATAGCGCTAATACAATTCATAACATTATATTAGTTTGGAAATACAATCATAAAAATATCTAAAGCAGTTCCAGACTCGCTTGGGGCAGTCTATCCCTGATGCTGACTTGGTACTCATAAAGGAAATTTGTGTGCACAGATATTTGACACCCATTTGCATGTAAACACAGCCATTCATTTCTTATGGCATTGAAGTAAAACTGTGGGATAAAAAAAAAAATTTGAGTGCCTAATGCAGCTGTCTGAAATTCCTCTCCCTGCTGTTTGAGCAAAGGTTGAAAATAAATGTTTAATGTCTGCTGCAAAATAATGGAGAATGGGATTCTGAATGATACATTAAACTAGCCTCTAACAGTGTAATTTCAGAACTCATGCAATGAGGTGGAAGACTGTTGATTTACAGAGCTGGAGTGAAGCTGATATATTCAACCCTTTTTGAATAATCCTCAGCCAGTAATTTAGGTTAGAAATTCTAAGCGTTACAATTAAAAGAATACTGTCAGTTTTATTTGCATATAATTAGCCAAACACTGCAACCCTCAGTCACTATTCTAGTGAGGTTTTCAACATTTACAGTATAACTAAATGGATTCTCATAACCTATTGCTAATTCAGTTGACTGACTATTCTACTGCTATCATTGGAAACATTCAGTTCTCAGAAGCTGACCCAAAGAATGGTGCACTTTTAATCACTGAATCAAAATTTTTCAGTGGAGTTGGATTAATAATTTTGCTTCTTCACAACCAAGTCATAATATTGCCAAAAAGGCAGAGTGGACATCTTTTTAATAGCAGATACTTGACAAAATATCTTACATAACAGCCACATAGTACTCTTGGTATATGCTTTCCCCACAACAGTGTTCATATCTGGCACAGCAATGCTTATCTTAAATTCTATTACCATAAGAACTAAACATGATCTACTGTGGTAATGAATAATCCAAAAAAAATGATTACAGCTCACTATTATATATAAACATACAATTCACAGGCATAAAAATGTTTATGCAGGTATTAGGCTATTCAGCTGCAAAGAGGATCATGATTCCATCAATGTATTATGCTTCAATTGATCCAATAAGGTACCCATTGTATCTACAGATTGGATACTGTGATATGATGCTGGTATCATAAGCATGTTTCTTAAAGATATATTAACATGCAACAGTGAGAAATAATGAAACAGTTATTAAATATGCTCTATCAGTGTGCATCTTTCTGATGAGCGAGCTATACTTTTGATTGTGGAGGGCTATCATTCACTAATGATGTATTGTAAGGAATATCCTTGATGTCCTTAGCCAAGCAGAGCGAATGGATAAATACATGGCTGGTGAAGGATAATGTGAATAAATGTGAGATTATCCACTTGATGGCAAAGCAGGGAGGCAGATTATTATCTGAATGGCAATAGAATGAGACCTGGCTGTTTTTGTGCACCAGTGGCTGAAAGTAAGCATGTAGGTTCAGCAGGTGGTGAAGGAGGCATGTGGTATGCTGGCCTTGATAGCAAGGGAATTTGAATGCAGGAACAAGGGTGTCTTGTACAAGGCCTTAATAAGACCACACCCAGTGCATTGTGTATAGTTTTGGTCTCCTTCTTGGAGGAAGATTCTGGTTATAGTGGGAATGCAGCAAAGATTTGCCAGACCAATTTCAAGGATAGTAGGACTGAAGTATGAAGAGAGATTAAATTGGTCAGGACCATATTTACTGGAGTTTTGAAGAATTGATGGGTGGGGGGAGACATCTCATAGAAAATTATAAAATCCTAACAGGATTAGTCAGGTAGATGCAGGAAAGATGTTTCCAGTGACGGTCGAGTCTAGAACCAGGGGTCACAGTATAACGATACAGAGTAGTCCATTCAGTTCTGAGATGAGGAGAAATTGCTTAACCCAAAGAGTGGTGCACCTAGGAATTCTCAGCCACAGCAAGTGGTTGATGTCAATACAGTGAACGCTTTCAGGAAGGAGTTGGATATATTTCTGAGGATTAAAGGGATCAAAGGGTAGAGAAAGCGGGAACAAGATATAATTCAAATGATCAATCATGATCATATTGAAAGACAGAACAAGCTCAAATAGACAAACCTTAAAGTAGAGCAAATAGACAAACATTTTAAATATGAAATTGTTAGTGCACTTCTAAATTAGGAGAATACCTAAAAAAGTATGTTTTCTATCCAGGAATTGGGTAATTGCTGAAGTTAGGAAATTTCCTGATTATCTGATGTGCCTTAGTAAAAACTTTTTAAATCTTCTCAAGTGTTAAATCTCAAAGGAAAAAGGGAGATTTTTTTAGAACCTACATCAAAGAGAGCTAGTCCTTAATAAACTCAATAAACTATGAATTAAACTGTAAAGTCGGGATTCTCTGCTAAGATAATTGAAACTCAGCCAAATATTCATAAAGACATTATACTAACTCTTCAGGAAATGTCAAAAAAGTACATTATTGAAAAGTTTGAACTTCTATTTAATAAGATTCAATACTTACTTTCCTGACCTGCAGCAGATGGACGAACAATCAGAGCAGTGAAAGGTCACTGGACCTAAAACATTGACTCTGTTTTCTTTCCATAGGTGGTGCCAGAGCTGCTGTATTTCTCCAGCAGTTTATGTTAAGCAGTTAAGCATTGGTCTTAGTACATCATTGAATAAATCTTCAAAATCCTCAGTGTGCTACCACCAATGGCTATCATCCAGAACTGGTGTGGTCCTTAGTCAAGTCCGGTGAAGCTTCAGTTAGTCAGGGGATTCCCATGTAGTCCACAAAGAGCTTCATCCAACATCAGTCTGGAGCATGGGTACAGTCAGTCAGCCACTCAGAGTGCTTACAGTAAAGATCCTCCTTTTGTATAGGGCAAGGAGCCACATGTTGGACATCCCAGTCCCTGTATTGGCTGTCTCTTCCCTTCTATGGTTTGTTTTCTCCTGGGATGAGAAAAAAGGATTGAGATCAAAGTGACTAGTTCAGCTGTTCGAGCTAGTGCAGGTGGGGAAAATTGGTGAGGTGCCCCGAGTGAGTGAACAGGAAGCACAGAAGCCACACAGGTTCAGTGATATGAAGGGATTGAGCCGGTGACAGTGTCTGAGAGAAGATGTTGAATGTAACAGTAAAATTAAATCACAAGACCATAGGACTTTGCAAATGTGTAAGGAGATCTCAGCTATCTGTAAGAATAATAGGGTGGTAATGGCAGGGGGTTTTAGCTTTTCAAACATAGACTGGGACTGCTATTGGGTTAAGGACCTGGATGGAGAGGAATTTGTTAAGTGTACACTGGAAAATTTTCTGATTCAATGTGGGTGTACCTACTAGAGAATGAGTAAAACCTGATCTACTCTTGGGAAATAAGACAGGGCAGGCATCTGAGGTGTCAGTGGGGGAGCACTTTGGCACCAGCGACCATAATTCTATTGGTTTTAAAATAATGATGGGAAAGGATAGACCAGATCTAAAAGTTACAGTTCTAAATTGGAGGAAGGCTAATTTTGATGGTAAGAGGCAAGAACTTTCAAAAGCTGATTGGGGGCAGATGTTCACAAATAAAGGGATGGATAGAAAATAGGAAGCCTTCAAAAATAGGATATCTAGAGTCCAGAGACTGTATGTTCCTGTTAAGGTGAAGGGAAAGGCTGGTAGGTGTAGGGAATGCTGGGTGACTAGAGAATTGAGGTTTTGGTCAAGAAAAAGAAGGAAGCATGTGTCAGGTATAGACAGGATAGATCGAGTGAATCCTTAGAAGAATATAAAGGAAGTAGGAGTATACTTAAGAGGGAAATCAGGAGGGCAAAAAGGGGAGGACATGAGATAGTTTTAGCAAATAGGGTTAAGGAGAATCCAAAGGGATTCTACAAATACATTAAGGATAAAAGAGTAACAAGGGAGACAATAGAGCCCTTTACAGATCAACAAGGCAGCCTTTGCGTGGAACCACAGGAGCTGGGGGACATACTAAATGAGTATTTTGTATCAGTGTTTACTGTGGAAAAGGAAATGGAAGATAAAGAACTTGAGGAGATAAATAGCGACATTCTGAAAAATGTCCATATTTCAGAGGAGGAAATGTTGGATGTCTTAAAGCACACAAAGGTGGATAAATCGCCAGGACCTGATCTGGTGTATCCTCAAACTCTGTGGGAAGCTAGGGAAGTAATTTCTGGGCTCCTTGCTGAGATATTTGTATCATTGATAGTCACAGATGACGTGCCGGAAGACTAGAGGTTGGCTAACGTGGTGCCACTGTTTAAGAAAGGTGGGAAGGAAAAGCCAGGGAATGATAGACTGGTGAGCCTGACATCAGTGGTGGGCAAGTTGTTGGAAGGAATCCTGAAGGACAGGATGTACATGTATTTGGAAAGGCAGGGATTGATTAATGATAGTCAACATGCCTTTGTGTGTTGGAAATCATGTCTCACAAGCTTGTTTTTTTGAAGAAGTAACAAAGAGGATTGATGAGGGCAGAGCAGTGGACATGATCTACATGGACTTCAGTAAGGTGTTCATCAATGTTCTGCATGGTAGACTGGTTAGCAAGGTTAGATCACATGGAATACAGGGAGAACTAACCATTTGGATACAGAACTGATCAAAGGTAGTAGACAGTGAGTGATGATGGTGCTTTTCAGACTGCAGGCCTGTGACCAGTGGAGTGCCACAAGGATTGGTGCCGGGTCCGCTGCTTTTCATCACTTATGTAAAATTATTTGGATGTGAATATAGCAGGTATGGTCAGTAAGTTTGCAGATGACATCAAAATTGGAAGCGTAGTGGATAGTGAAGAAGGTTACCTCAGAGTACAGCAGGGCCTTGATCAGATGGGCCGATTGGCCAACGAGTGGCAGATGGAGTTTAATTTAGACAAATATGACGTGCTGCATTTTATCCCCACTCTCTACCTTCTGCCAGTCAGCCAATCCTTAACCATGCCAATTCATTAACTCTAACACCATTGGCTATTATCTTACTGAGCACCTCCTCTGCAACACCTTGCCAAAGCCATTTTGAAAAACCAAATAGATCATGTCCTCTGGCTCTCCTTTGACTAACATTACCTCATCAAAGAATTCTAGTAGATTGGTCAAGTATGACAAAGGTCTTGATGAAGCCGTGCTGACTCAGCACTATTTTCCCATGCACTTCCAATTACTTCGCAATCTCATCCTTAATACTGGTCTCTTATTGCTTTTTTAGTTGTCCTCTGCTGGTTTTTAAAGGTTTCTTTGCTTTCTCATTGATTGTCACTACATTAATTTTTTTTTCTTTTGCTTTAATGCTGTCCCTGACTTCTCTTGATGGCCTTGTCCTTCTCAGTGTATTTCATCTTCTTGGTTTGAGTTTCGTCTGTGCCTCCTGAATTACCCACAGGAACTCATGTCATTGATGCTCCATTGTCTTCCCTATAGGCTCCCCTTCCAATCAGCTCCTCCCACATGTCTTTGGAGATACCTTTACTCAATTATAACACCGTTATTAATGATTCCAGCTTTCCATCTCAAACTGCAGGGTGATATTATGATCACTTTTCCCTCATCAAATTGGCCTCTTCACACATCACCAAATCTAGAATTGCTCGTTCCTTAGTGAGTTGCATCATAAGTTGCTCCAAAAAATCATCTCATAGACATTCCATTCCTTGGGATTCCGTTCCTTGGGATTTGTTCCCACCTGATTTCCAGCTACATATTGAAATCCCCCATGATTATTGTAATAGCGCCTTTCTTACATACCCTTTCTATATCTTGATTTATTTTCTGCCCCACATCCTACCCACTGCTGGGAAGCCTCAACACAACTCCCATCATGGTCCTTTATCCTTTGTGGTTCCTAAACTCAACATACACTGATTCTATACCTTCTGACCCTGTATCACTTCTTTTTATTGATTTAATTTCAGCATACCAACAAGGTAGCCCCATCTGCCTGTCTGCCTGTCTTTTCAATAGCATGTCTATCCTTGGATATTTAGCTGCCAACCCTGATCCCCTTGCAGCCACATCTCTGTGATACCCACATCATACACAACATTGGTACAGCACGAGCCTTGGTGGGAGGTGGCTGCAAAAGCAGAGATAGAGTGACTGTGAGATAGCAGAGAGAAGACAGTCACATTTGTTCTGGTAGAGCAGAGAAGGCCATTGATCTGCCTGTGATATTGCTGTGCATTCCTCTAGATGGTTGAGACTACACTGACCAGGGTGGCAACCTAAGATCAGACTGGGATCTGGTGTCATGGTCTCCATTGCTGGCATTGGGGAAAGAAAACCACCCTTCATCGCACTACTCTGTTCACTAGCGTAAGATGAGAGGGTGACATGGGGATGTGGTCAGTAGTTAATGAGACAGGTTTAGGAAGATTGTGCAAGCAAACTCATTCGGCCTCACAGAGAGGAAGCCTCTGTGAAACAGAGATAACTCTTAGCCAAAATATGAAAAGGTTCACTCCAGAAAATGTTCATGATTCATGCAGTCAACTCATTTTGTCTGATCTGCCAAACAGTTGCAACTTTTGTTTTATAACTACTTAGAAATCTGAATTTTCTGACATACATCCTGCTAAATATCTTGGTTCTGTAGAAATGAGGGCAAAAGGCTCTATTAACAAATTTCCAACAAAGTGCCTGAGGCAATGTTCAGTCATGGTTGGTGTGGTGTAATGATACTAGCAACTTAGAACCTGAACTTACAACTGGTAAGAAAATCTACATTTCACCCAATTTTATTGAGCCTCTCAATGCAATACATGAACCTAGAAATTATTGCTAGCTGTGTAGCAATGTAAGTGGTTGGACAATTGTTAAGTTTTGTATGTCATTTTTCTGTCCATTGCTGTCTCTGGACATTAATTCATAAGTAAATTTAATTTAAGTTTTTATTGGCTAATAACACATTTTCTCACCTAACTAACTGCCGACCATATCTCTATGGTGCTCCTTTTCATATTTTTTCCATGTTTTGTTCCCAAATTCATAATCGACCTTACCTTGTGTTGTTCCCTGCACAGATCTGGGGGACGTTGTGAATGATCCACACTTCGTCTTGTTTCAGTTTTTTTACAAAACTGATTTAGATGAATGTTAAGTAAGATCTGATTTATTGCATAGGTATATTAGCATTCTCATTAAAATGAATATTTAAACTGGGCATGGAGACAAGCAGAGGAGAGAAAATTTAGAAATAAACTACAGATGTTGGGGAGGTTGTTTTCAGTATCTCTTGTAGACAAAGTAGGCTATTCATATTTAAAACCAATTACCAGAAGCAAACAAGCTATAACAATTACTGTAGCACAAAAATATGGGACTAAGAATTAGAATTGACTGGTCAGCTGGAATATCCTGTGTGCATAATCATGAGATTGAAATAAAAATAATGCATTATTGTTCTTACTGTGACCAGACTAAACTCCAAAAAGACCAAGAGTAAGTCCAGTACAATTATCAAAGGATTTATTCGTGATTTTATATGGGATAATGGTGAGATGAATTTTAGCAGCAATATACACAGCCTAATTAGATCCAGTATAGGTGAGGACTTGAAAATGGGCTTACAGCCTTAATCTGGTCAACTTCAGATTGAAATTCCTGGCATCAAGAAGAGTCTTCCTGGATCTCCATAAATGACTTGGCTGAAATCTGACACTAAGTAATACAGATCTGTAAAGCAGAACTCTAAGCAATTCGAAGATGAAATTCATGCCTTGCTATTTGAATATACTGCACCATGGATGTGAATTCATATTCACAGGTCTCTATTTCTTAATAGCATTCTTAAGCCCGTGTGGTGACCCCTGGGAAAGAGCGACCTTTCTCCAAATGAATGGGCAAAAATCAGAGGACAAGTTGAACTCAGTAAAACATTTCCGCTATTCCCAGTGGAAGCATAAGTGTGAGCAGAGAGAGCACATTTCTGATTTTGCTGCAGCGAATGAACAGAGGAAATGTTTTCCCACGGTGTTTCCACTCATCTCTTAGCAACAAGTTATGGAACAATATAAATGCCTTAGAAGAGGTGACCTATCTGTGCTGTTAGTTGGCAATTGATACTTTGCATACAGGTCAAATCTAAGGAACTAGAGAAATATAATATTCTCAAAGAAAAGCGGGGGTGGAAATGGAGTGATTTGGTTGTATTACAGAATTGTACTATATTCACTGATGAATCCTCCTGCTACTCCACCAGCGCTGTATTTCTCAGATGTTTGTATTAGAGACATTGCAACTGCATGTTCTTCCCAAGTGCAACCTGAGCATAGACCCAATCTGGGGCGAACATAACAGATTCATTATCATATCTAAGACCTGAGAAACATCCTGAAGGTTGAGTAATCTCAATAACTGAAATCAGGCTATCTCATTCTCAATTAAAATAGGAGTGCTGCGGGCTGGATCTTATAGTGATGTGGGCTATGGCGAGTTGTGTGGCAGAATTAGGTGAGAGGTTCAGCAAGGCCTATCTTGACATCAGAAGCAATTTGTTTCCTGGTTTGTACAAGCAGCATGGTGAGGTTCTCATGATGGAAGTGGGTGGCACAACTATTATTGTTGATGTAGGTGGAGGGGTGGGGGGGTGGTGTCCCAAATGAGAGTATCAGCAGCACAGTGACCATGCAGAGTTAGTGGTATCAGGGATTTGGGGGGGTGTGACAGCGAGCGAGGGAAGATGTTGCAGGCCTTAGTGACAGTGGTAGAGTGTGAGCATTGGTGGGAGGTGGATGCAGAAGCAGAGATAGCATGAGTGTGGAGTATCAGTGAGAAGATATTGCTGGCAGAATGGAGAAAATCTTTGACCATCTTTTCTGGGTTTTTCTCCAGATGCTGAGATTGTCCTAGGAGGCAACCTTGGTCCACAATGGCACAGCCTAGTATTATGGCCTCCACTCCCGGTCGTAAGGCAAGAGGTCACCCCAACTCTGCATCAACCCGAACAGCAGATCCTCTAGGTCTCTGACCCCAAAACATAGCACCAATATCCTCCAGTCTGCCAGGTGGAGGGCAAATATCAGAAATCATGCAGAGCAACTCTGAATTGACAGTGCATAATGGGGTAGACACAAGCGATGCTGGTGAATTCCAAGCTATCTGATGGCGTGTTGTTCTGAGAGTGATGGATGGTATGATTGGGCCAGATTCAGTCTTAGATGACATAGGGCAGGGTAAATAATTAGTGTGACAACTTGGCAAATGAATCGTCAAGGTTTCACAGCAGAAAATTCCACAAAGCTCAACTCAACTTGGGCTTAGTCACAAAGCTGTAAGATTCAGCCCTGTAGCTTTCTATTTATCGCTATTTTGGACCATGGACTGCAATAGGTAAAAGGAATGTTTTAAACAAAGAATTGTGGAAGGAATTGCTGAATTTTTAAAAAGCAAATTAGTAAAACTCATTGTAGATCATATTTACATTGCTGCTTTTTTCAAGCAGTGGGGAGCTGTTTGTGAACTGGTTGGCCCCGGGCATATGGACAAAGTGAGACTTATCTGCCCTCAAGTTGCTTGGTTGTGGAACTGTGACTAGTTGTGAATGCCAAAGGCCATCAGCCAGACAGCAACTCTCTGATTGGTCCCTGGGTAGCTGAACAGCTTGTGGGTGTGAACAATACTGTCAGAAGCTTTCAGACTGCTGAAAGAGACATCTGTCATATCTTTCACTCCAAGAAAATACCTAAGTATAAAGAAAGTCAATTTATTTTTCTCTCTGCAGTGGTTGTAGGTTGTAACTAAGAGACTTTGTATTTAGGGTGCTAATTACCTATGCATCCAGAAAAGATTAGGTTACTTACAGTGTGGAAACAGGCCCATCCGCCCAATAAGTCCACACCGACCCTCCGAAGAGCAACCCACCCAGATCCATTCCCCTACATTTACCCCTTCACCTAACACTACGGGCAATTTAGCATAGCCAATTCATCTAACCTGCACATCTTTGGACTGTGGGGGGAAACCGGAGCAAACCCACGTAGACAGCGTGCAAACTCCACACAGACAGTTGCCCAAAGCAGGAATTGAACTTGGGTCTCTGGCGCTGTGAGGCAGCAGTGCCACTGTGCCGCCCTGAAGCTGGCGAAGAGAGACTGAAGTACAGAAAACCCTGTCAAGCAAAATGATCATCTCAATGAATCCTGTGGACTAAAGTTTGCCCAGTTTCTGTTTCTACTCCATTCATAATGATAATATTTTTACGTCTGATGTGTGTCTGTATGTGTGTTTTGGGGGTTTTGGGAGGAATTTAGAATGTTAACCAGCAATGTTATATGTTAATGGATCATAGTTGTTTATCTGTGGTTAGAATCTATTTATTTGTAATAAATAGTCGTTCTTCTTAAGTACAGAAATGTGGTTCCTTTTTCTGTTAACCCATATCTATCCGCCAGATTAGTTGGGGACTTTGCACAATTTAATACACTTTTACAACTTTTTGATGACTCTGGGAATAATGGGCCTTCATTATCTTGCTACCCCAGTGAGGCATAACAAATATTCTTCAATGTTGTGAGCATAGGTTATTAAAAACAGAGCTGTTCTTCATGCCTTGCTGGATCACATACTTTGGAGATGTAAAAGGTAGATAAAGCAGAAGATTGAAAAAAATGCCTGAATTATGTATTATGTTTTGAACTGTATCTTAACTTGAAAGATTGAATGGGAAGCTGAAGTGGCAATGCATCATCAGCCCAAATTCATGTTCAACAGCAATGCATTTGGATGTGAATGAGCAACTCCCTCAGGCAAGACAGGTTGTTAATTTCAATAGGTTAGTCACTTACTTCCAGCTTTTGAAATTCAACTGTGTGTCCATCAGTTTCCCTGGCTTCAGGAAACTGATCAGTAAAAGCAAGTTGAGAAAACATTAGTGATTTAGGAGGCCAAGGGAAAGGTACCAGTTAATACTGAAATGTCACACCTACTCTTCAGCCTGAATATGCGAGAGGTTTGGTCACAGTACTTGTGATGAGGAGTAAATGTTTCTACATTAGAGACTGCTTTCACATCCTTCAAGGTATGTGCATCTGAATTTGACCTTGGACTTGGTTCTATCAGATCGGCATAGCGGTGGGTTTTTTTGCTGCTTTTCAATGGACCTCAAATGAGATGATGACTTGAAGCAATAAGAGACTGATTGAGAAGTATATGGAATTGAAGGAGATTGATCAGAAACTGGCTTAGTGATAGGACATAAAGGATAGCGGTGGAAAGCTGAGTGATGGAGGTCAGTGTCCAGCGGTATACCACAAGGATAAATACTGGGACAATTATTGTTTATTATATACATAAATGATATAGACGAAAATGTGGGGAGAACGTTAAGAAAATTTGCAGATAACATCAAGACTGGTAGAATGGTTAATAGCGAAGAGGATGGTTGTAGGTTTCAGGAAGATATAGATGGGTTAGTCAGAGAGGCAAACCAGTGGCAGATGCTATTTAACCCAGATAAGTGTGAAGTGATGCACTTCAAAGAAGAAACAAGATAAAGGAGTATATAATGAATGGCAGGACACTGGGTAGTTTAGAGGAACAGAGGGATCCTGGAGTAATTATTCACAGATCCGTGAAGTCAGTAGAGCACGTAAATAAGGTAATTAAGAAGGCATATGGGACACTTTCATCAGTCATGGCATAGAGTACAAGAGCAAGGAGATAACGTTGGAGTTGAACAGAGGGTTGATCAGTTCACAGCTGGAGTTCTGGTCACCTCACTACAGGAAGGATGTGATAACACTAGAGGAGATACAGAGGAGGTTCACAAGGATGTTACCTGGGATGAAGAAGTTGAGCTATCAGCACAGACTAGATGGGCTTGGATTATTTTCTGTAGAGCAGGGAAGATTGAGGGGGGACATGATTGAGGTGTGTAAGATTGTGAGAAGTATGGACAGGGTGAATAGAGAGCAGCTGTTCCCCTTGGTTGAGGGATTAATCATGAGAGGACGTAGTTTTAGAATAAGGGACAGGAAATTCAGAGAGGATTTTGTAAAAGACTTTGTAATTCAATGGGTGGCGGGAATCTGGAATGCATTACCTGGGAAGGTAATGGAGGCTGGAAACCTTACAACCTTCAAAAAATATTTAGATGAGCACTTCAAATATCATTACATTTAAGGATATGGGACAAGTGCAGGAAATTGGGATGAGCGTGCCTTTTAGTGGTAGTTATGTTGGTGCAGATTTGATAGGCCAAAGGGCCTTTTCTGTGCTCAATGAATCTATGAGCAGGAAAAAGCAACCTGTATCAAGTCATCCAAAAGTGAAATTCTGTGGATGTTAGAAACATCGAGTTAAGCCAAAAATGTTAGACAAAATCAATAGGTCAGGCAGCATATGAGAAGATAAACAAAGTTAACATTTCAGGTCTTCACTTTTCATCAAAACTGAAGAAAGATAAAAATAGACATTTGGCAGTGCCAAACTTGTCTTTCACATATTCAGACATTTCACAAGAATATAAGTTCAAGGAAAAACATTTATGTAGTGCAGGAGAGGAGGATGTTGATTGACAGTAAGTGGACTCTGACTGGGAGAAGTGTTACCATTGAGAATGCACTTATTAATGCTGATTGACAATTAACTGCCAGGCTTGGCTTCAATTTTAAACCAGGTAGGTTGATACTGATTGATCCAGATACTGCCCTGAGAAATATGGAATTGAAACAGGCAGAGTGAATTTATATATTCATTCTGTTTGCAATGATCAAAAACCTGTGTATTTATATATTTTATTTCCAGGACATACAAGTGTGTGACACTGTGATCCTGACTGACAATCGTAAATTGGTTGTCAGATAATTTTGTGCAAATTTAGGATTATCCAGTGAATGTTGACAAATTGCAGAATCACAATAATGAGTTTTAGGCTTTACAAGTATGGGCTGGTTGAATGTCTTGCTTATTGTTGAAGGGATATGCTCTTTGATACTGTTATGGACTAGGCTAGACCACTCAAAACATTCTTAAACAGGCAGCCCTAGACCTAACTTTGCAATTTGTTTCAGTAAGTATACAGTGAATCACATGGAGTAAGATAGCTAGGTTGACTACTAGATCTTAAAACAGACAAAAAATGTATTCACAAAATTGCACAATGAAGCACAAAGAACAGTATAAAGAACCCCTACAGAAGTCAACCTATCCAGCTAGACTTAATTAGGCTGTTCCGAATATACAAAACAGTCCGAAGAAGCAAACTCCCTTTAAAATCCAGTAAAAATGGAACACATGCTTACAGGTTGAAGGGCAGAAAAAATAAAGTTTTTCCACACATCTCCCTGTTGAACTTGCCAGTTCAGGACTGAACAAAAAACAGCTCAGCTTAGCTCAGCTCAGCTCAGCTAAAGAGCTGACCACTCCCCTCTCTTTATGCAGGTCACTTCTAAAGCATGACCACTTTGGCCTGAAGTCTCATCTGCTTACATATTAACAAAAGATCTCTCAAAATCCTTTTCATCTCTATACCAAACTAGACTGATTGGAATCCGGCCCGGTTTATTGCCCCTCTGAAAAAACCCTAGGACAGTGCTTCCTTGAGCCAAGGAAAAGCTTTTAGCAAAAAAGGGATTAGCTTTGTGACAATATGCTCTATTAGTCTTTGGGACATACATTCCTGGCATCACACTGGCACTGAAATTCATGTACCACATTATATATTTGTGTAATAGGCAGAACATCATTCTTAACATTACAGCAGCATCCGTTTAGGCTGAACACGAGCAATGTTACTACTTCATGGAAGCAGATAGCTTCACTCAAATATTTTGAAATATTTTGCACTTCAATGTAATCTGAAGCAGGCAGGACACATTTTTTTCAGAACTAAGGGTGACAGCCTTATGGCTTTCCATGTGTTTGCATGATATACAGTGAGAAATGATCTGATCAGGGTAGCCATTCTCTTGCAGGATGGCTTTGAGGTGCCCTATTCCAGCCACAAATTTGCATGGTGATCCAAATTGGCCAGAAGGTTCTGTACGACTATCTGCCATATATCTACACTCAACGGTCAATATATATGTTGGGATTCCTATAGTTCCATGCACTATGTGATTGCCCTATTGGCAACCTCGTAAATAGGGCTTGGGCTATTTGTTCACCATGAACTCATGGTTCTGGGAGGAAAAGGTGAGGAGTAGAAGTGCATGAAATGGATTGGACCTGCTAGAGAGTCCTGCCAACTACACTGGGTGGGAATCCTCAATTGAGGAAAAAAGCAGACATATTGAAAGCACTGATATGCAAGGTTGTCTAATCAGAAATGGAGGAACTGTTGGAGTGGAATACAATTCTTACAGCAATTAACATGTTCTATGTAATGTGTGTTGAAGCAGGACTTCAGTAAACTGATCAATATTCTAACTTATAATCCCCTTCTTTCCCCATTTTTGAACAACAGCCTCAAATATGATTGACCAACCACCAATTGACCTCAGCTTTTATTGACTCCCACTCTAATGTAAAATCTGACCCTTTTCACTTAGACAGGAAGCTGATCAGTGACATCAGGGACAGGCAGGGAGATAAAATTCCACAGTGTGTGTGGGACCCATGAATTTAGGTCTAATCCACTGCCTGCAAGTTAGCTAAATAAAGCACTTTGTCTAAAGTCTGCAAACATACAATGGGAGTAAAAGTAGGCCATTTGGCCCCTTGATCCTGTGCTGTCATGCAATAAGATCATGCACATTCCCAATTACCCCTTGCCTAACAAGAAATTACTACTGCAGCCTTAATGACCCCACTTTCATTGCCTTCTGAGGCATAGAGTTTCAAAGTTGCCCAACCCTTTGAGAGAAAAAGAAGTTTTCCGTATCTTGTTATTAAAAGGGCAACCCTTAATTTTAAAACAGTGATCCTTATTCGGGTTTTACCCCAAGAAGAAATATCCTTTCCACAACCACCTTGCCAATTCCATTCAGGATCTACTAAACTCTCATGGAAACAGGCCACTACATTTATTCCAGATATCAACTGAGGAAACCTCCTTTGAACCATTTACATTCTTCCTTAAATAAGAAACCAAAACTGCACACAACAGTCTTGCCAATGCTCTAAGAACTGAAATACACCATCCTTAGTCCTAAGTTCAATTCCTTTCGGATATCATCCTGTTGGCTGTCTTGATTTCAAAATGTACCTGCATACTAATTTCTTGTGTGTCATGTGCTAGAATACCTCAATCACTCTGCGTCTCAGTATTCTGCAGTCATTCTCATTTTGTTCTTTCTGCCAAAGTGAACAACTTCACATTTCCATTATTGAACTCAATCTGCCAACTCACTCAACTAATCTATTTCTGTCTGCAAACTCCTTATTTCTTCTTCACAACATTGGCCTCAATATTCCAACAGTCATTTCTGAAAAGTAGTTGGGATCTGTGCCTGAGGTACCATGTGGATTCCCCACCATTGATGTCCACAACCTGATAATGGTCCTGGATCTGAATTTCTTTTCCCCTGCCAGTCCCAACACCCCCTCCCCCACTACTACTGCCCCACAACAGACAAAACTGCAACCACCCCATTTCTCACCTAACTCCCTCCTTTTCCCACTGTAAACCTAAATCCGTATTCCCTGTTCCAGTCCTGACACATTTGACCCAGCACTGGACCTGATCACTTCCACCACTCCCTACCCCTGTCCACTTGGCATCCTATCCCCCTGACACCCTACTCCCCTACCCGATTGGTAGCTCAGCCTCCTAGAATCCTAACCTCATAGTAATCATATGTATTTTCCTTCTGACAGAAGCTGTCAATGTGGCTGTCTGTGATTCTGAGTGTTTAATTTTCAGAATACGACAGCTGATTACTGGGAAAAGGGGATATAGCTAGCCTTTCCACCACAACCATTCTATACAACAAGAGACCTGTCAGCATGTAAGTATGGCTCCTCATCTCTGAAGGAGTCCCAATTGGAATTTCCTGTTAGAAATCAAGAAACTCTTTCATGGTGTTAAAAAAAAGTAATAGATTGAAAATTAGCAAGGGATTGCCATTCTTGGAAAATCCTACTTATAACTCACCATCATTATTCTAAGTTATGGAAGATGGTTATCAGGTGTTGAAAAGAAACCGCACCATAATGTATCATAGGTGTCAGCAATAATGTAGTAGAAGGACTCTTGCCTTTCAGTCATAAAGCTGCTGGTTCAAGTGCAACTTTAGAACTTGAACACAGAAGTCTAGGTTTACCCTTCAACACTACACTCAGGGAATGCTGCATTCCGAGGGGTAATGTCTTTTGGACAAGATGTTAAACTGAAGCAGTGTTAGCATTCTCAGGTTAAAAACATATTTTTAAAAAATCCATGGCATGTTTTCAAAGAAGAGTCACATTGATCCTAAATCAATATCAGGGAGTCAGATTATCTGGTTATTAATACATTGTTATTTATTGAAGATTGTCATGTGCAAGCCAGTTGGCAGATTTGTACATTATAATAACGATTGCATTAAGTACTTCATTGTTTTGTGATGTTGTGAAAAGCATTAAATAAATTCCAGTCCTTTTTAAATCAATATTAAAAGAAAAGTTATGAAGTATTTTACAAAAGGGTGATCATTTTACAATAGAAATTAAAGATACAACATTTTTTGTCTTCAGTCTCTGAAATTTCGAAAATAATTTTCTACAGATTGTTTTGTACTGCTACCAAACTCTAAGGGGTTTCCACTCCTGGTTTTTGTTCCTTTGCTCTGTCACTCCAGACTGTGAGTTATTTCTAGGATATAAAAAGATAAAATTGTTATATATTTTCCCTCATTGTATGAACAATAGTGCAAATAATATTTTGCCTGTTCAGAACAAGTACCAGCCAGAAACTAATGCTACTCAGTCCATTTTGTCAGCAGCAGACCAAAGTTATAGAACATAGAACATTACAGCGCAGTACAGGCCCTTCGGCCCTTGATGTTGCGCCGACCTGTCATACCAATCTGAAGCCCATCTAACCTACACTATTCCATGTACGTCCATATGCTTGTCCAATGACGACTTGAATGTACTTAAAGTTGGCAAATCTACTACCGTTGCAGGCAAAGCATTCCATACCCTTACTACTCTCTGAGTAAAGAAACTACCTCTGACATCTGTCCTATATCTATCACCCCTCAATTTAAAGCTATGCCCCCTCGTGCTTGCCATCACCATACTTGGAAAAAGGCTCTCCCTGTCCACCCTATCTAACCCTCTGATTATCTTGTATGTCTCTATTAAGTCACCTCTCAACCTTCTTCTCTCTAATGAAAACAGCCTCAAGTCCCTCAATCTTTCCTCGTAAGACCTTCCCTCATACCAGGCAACATCCTAGTAAATCGCCTCTGCACCCTTTCCAAACCTTCCACATCCTTCTTATAATGCGGTGACCAGAACTGTACAGAATACTCCACGTGTGGCCGCACCAGAGCTTTGTACAGCTACAGCATAACCCAATGGTTCCGGAACTCGATCCCTCTATTAATAAAAGCTAAAACACTGTATGCCTTCTTAACAGCCCTGTCAACCTGGGTGGCAACTTTACTATGGACTGAATTTTATCAACCTAAACAGAAAAACAAACTGATCAACTTTTTCTCAAAATGTATTAATTAACGTGGTTATAATTTACATTTATAACCCATTACCAATTGCCCTTGAAAAGGTGATGGTGAGCTGCTTTCTTGAGGAAATTTGTCATTCATGGGGAATATGTACATCCACAATCCTGTTAGGAAGTTGAATTCCAGGATGTTGAAAGAATTATAATATAGTTCCAATCAGGATCGATCATGTGACCTGGAGGGGAACTTACAGGTTCTGGTGTTCCCGTGTGTCTGCTGCCCATCTGGTTGGTAGGGGTGGCAGGTTTGGAGGGTTCTGTTGAAGGAGCCTTGGTCAGTTGATGCAGAGCATCTTGTAGATGGTACACTCAGTTGCCAGTGTGCACCATAGTGAAGGAAATGAATGTTTAATATGTTAAGGCACGAATCAAACAGGATACTTTGTTTTGGATGGTTTCAAGAGTATTATTGGAAATCCACTCATCCAGGCACATGGAGAATATTCCATCACACTGAACACTTGTGGCTTGTAGATGGTGGATGGACTCTGGCGAGTCGGGAGGTGAATTATTTACCGCAGGATTCTCGGCTTCTCAGCTGCTTCTGTAGCCTCAGTATGTGTGTGGCTGATTTAGTTCAGTTTCTGCTTAATGGTAAATGTCAGGATGTTGATTGTGGAGGAATTCAGCAATGGGAATGCCACCAAATGTCAATGGGTGATGGTTGGACTCTCTCCTGATGGAGATCGTCATTGTCTGAACTCCTGTGGTTCAAATCTTACTTGCCACTTACAAACTCGGGTCTGGATATTGTTCAGCTCTTGCTACATTTAAGCACAGATCACTTTATGATCTGAAGAATCACAAATCGTGCTGAACATAGTGTACTCATCAGCAAACGTTCCCACTTCTGACTTTATGATGGAGGGAAGGTCATTGATGGACATCTGAAAATAGTTGGACCAAGGACACTCCTGCAAAATGCCCTGAAAATTAGATGATTGATCTCCAACAACCACAACCATCTTCCTCTCTTCTAGGTATTACTGCAACCAGTCTGGTATCCATTGACTCCAGATTGCTGGGGCTCCTCAAAGCCATGCTCAGTCAAATGCTGTCTTGGTCTCAAGGGCAGTCACTCTCCCCTCACATCTGGAACTCAGTTTTGTGCACCAGGACAAAACACTTGTTCTTCAGGCAGCTAAGTTTTAACATTGACTGGTTAGGACAATTTTTGCTTCCTCTGAACATTGAAAAAATTGGAAAATAAGGTTTTGAAAATTAAATAATATCCATTAGCTCCATATCTGTCTGACTTACATTGAGAATGAGAAGTGTAACCATGCTGAGACTACAGATGAGAAGTGGGTTTCCACCTCTTGTTTTAGTGTGCCCAGGGATCAAACCAGAACTTAACTTCTGACTTATGCTGCCTGTTTCAGTGATGCACACTGAAACTGCTTTATAATGATAAAAGAGTGACAGTAAATCTGCAGTCTAAATGCTTTAGCCTTCGAACTGATGATAATTTAGGCTGAGTGTGATATAAGAAACTGGAATAATGTCACCTTGGGCTTTTGGAAACAGCTTTTTTACTATTGCAAAATGGCTTTATAATCACCGTTAATCTATTATCCTGATATTCCCTTCCTCATTCACATTACAAAGGTTGTTGTTTATGATAGTTAGTCAAATTTGGCAAAACCTCAAGAATACCTGCTGTTGAGATAGTTTTGACTTTACAATTATCCTTGGTTATTAAAGGAGACAGTTAATGGACTTAAGTCTAAATTTAAAATTAAAGGTACACACAACCTCCAAGAATAGCAAATGATAAACACGTTACACAATTAACAATAACACTGAGCAAAGTCTGAAAATGTTAGCTGAAGGCATTCTATCCAGTACAAGGGGAGGAAAAACAAATTGTGTCAGAGTGACTTGACTTCAGTAAAAATAAGCAGTACACAAGCTAACTGGAGTGGTTTAATAAAATTACTTGATGCGCAACTTTGTCATATATAACATTTAAGATGTCATTGTGTTTAAATTTATTGGTTTCCATTTATGGCTCAGAAATAAATGTAACATCATTTATGTTCTGACACCAGTGAAGTATTGCAATCTCTGCAGGTTGCATTGGTTCAAAGTGCACAGGCATCGGGGAGGGAATTAGAAATACTTGGCTCACCTGAATATTCAATGTATTTATTTATACAGTTATTATTTTTGTATATACCCAGGAGAGAGAGCATGAGCATGATAATAATTCTCCTCAAACGAGGTTAACCTTTTACATAGTAATCAGCTGACCAATAAAGATCAGAAATGTCACAGGTTTGAGCAATAATCTTAGCTGTAGGAATTGGTGCTCTCAGAAGGTAAAAATGGGTCTCACTATATTAGGAGGGGAAAAGCAGCCCAAGATTCTTGCTTATGATTGCCATTGAGAATTACAGACTGCTTAGCTTAACATTTGTAGTGGGGAAAATGCTAAAATCTATTACAAAAGATGTAATAACAGAATACTTGGAAAGCATTAATGGTATTAGAAACATCAGCATGGGATTGTGAAAGAGAAATCATAAATAAATCTACTGAGTTTCTCCAGAAATTTCCATTTTTGTTTGAAGCAATATCTCCAAGTTTGCTGATGAGCTGAAAGCTAGGGGTATTGTGGGTTGTGAACAGGATGAAAGGAGGGTTCAGGATTTCTAGACAAGTTAAGCATGTGGGCAAACACATGGCAGATGCAGTATAACATGGATAAGTATGACATTAAACAGTTTGGTTACTAAAACAGAAAGACAGAATATTATTTAAATGGTGAGACAGGGAAAAATGTGGATTTACAAAGGAATATGAGTCTCCTGAATCAATGAAAGCAAACAGTCCGGTGCAGCAAGCAATTAAGAAGGCAAGTGGCATGTTGTGCTTCATTGCAAGGGGATTTGAGTTCAGAAATAAAAATGTCTTACTGCAGTTATACAAGGTCTTGATGAGACTACACCTGGAATATTAAATCACAGTTTTGGTCTCCCCACCAAAGAAAAGATATACTTGCCACAGAAGGAGTGCAGCAAAGGTTCACCAAGCTGATACCAAGGATAGCACGACTGTCATATGAGGAGAGGTTAGTTTGACTGGACCTGTATTCACTTGAATCTACAAGGTTGAGAGGGGATCTGATTGAAACATAAAAAACTCTAACAGGATGGACAGGTGCAGGGAGGTTGTTTCACCGAGTTGGAGAGTCTTGAACAAGGGGGTCACAGTCTGAGGATACAAGGTAGACCATTTAGGTCTGAAATGAGGAAATAATGCTTCAGTTAGAAGGTGATCAACCTTTGGAATTTATTACCACAGAAGGATGTGCAGGCTGGGTCACTGAGTATATTTAGGAAAGAGGTAAGCACATTTTTCAATATTAAAGGCTTCAAGGGGTATGGAGTGAAAATGGAAACATTGCTTTGAGTTAGAGGATCAGCCATGATTGTACTGAATGACAAAGCAGGCTCAAAGGCCCACATGGCCTTATCCTGTTCCATGTTTGTATGAATCAAGTGACTCTTTGCGTAAGTGAGCATATTTTCATTCTGGCTAAAAATAGGGTTAGATAGTACAATTATGTTCACAAATAAACTTGATGAAACACCACTCAGATACAGAATTGAAAGACAAACCAGTTATTAGTATTTTCAGTGGAAAAAAGGGCAGAAGAAAATGGGGAAAATTAGAAAAGAAGGAAGAAAATCTTTAACAAATATATTTTTGATCAGTTATCTCACCAAATCACAGATTCACAAAATTATTATGGTGGGGAATATCCGCAACAGCTCTTCAGATAAATTATATGATTTAATACCATTTTCTGTCTTTTCCTTGACCTTGCGAATTGCTCCTGTTCAAATAATCATGTAACATCCTTTTGAATGCTTTGATTGAACTTGCTTCCACCGTGTACTTCCAGGCTATGCATTTCAGAACCTAATTACTACCAACATGGACAAAAGAGATGAATTTCAGAGGTGAGTTGAGAGTTACTGCCCTTGACATTAAAGCTGCTTTTGATGGAATATGGCATCAAGAACTCCAAACAAAACTGGCAATGATGGAGGAAACTGTCTGCTGGTTGGAGTTATAGCTGCCATGAAGAACGATGGTTGTAATTGTTAGAGATCAGTCATCTCTGTACCAGGGCATTTTTGCAGGTGTTCATTAGGGGAATGTCCTAGGCCCAACCATTTTCAGCTACTCCATCAATGATCTTCCCTCCATTTTAAGGTCAGATGTGGGTATGCTCATCAACAATTGCACAATATTCAGTAACAATTGCGACTCATTAGATATTGAAGCAACCTGTGTTCAAATGCAGTAAGACCTGGACAACATACAGACTTGGCTGATAAATGGCAAGCAATATTTGTGCTAATAAATGGCAAGTAATGACCATCTCTGACAAGAGAGAATTCAACTATTGTTTAATCCCCTGCTATCAAACATCCGGAGGGCTACCTTAAACCAAAAACTGAACTGGATTAGTATTAGTATTATAAATAAAATTGCTACAAGAGCAGGACTGAGCTGGAGTGAGTCATCTCCTGCCTGGTCCAAAGTGTGATGGAATATTCTCCACTTTACCTGGCTAAGTGCAGCTCAAGCAGTACTCAAAAAGTAGCCCATCTAACATCTTCAACATTCAGTTCCTCCACACTGACCCAGGGCAACTGTTTGCAACATCTCCAAGACAAACTTCAATGACTCACCAAGGGTCCTCCTATTCTTTCTGAGCTTCTGACCTGAGTCACTTAAAAGCACAAGGGCAGCAGATTCATGGGAATACCACATTTAAAGATCCCCTCCAAGTCACATACCATTCTGACTTGGAACTCCATTGCTGGTCCCTCATTGTCACTGGGTCAAAATCCTGGAATTCCCAAATAGCATTGTGTGTGTCCCTTTGTCACTGGACCTATAGCAGTTCAAGATAGTAACTCACCAGCACCATGTAAGGACAATTAGGGATGAGCAATAAATATTGGGCAGGCCTATTGTGCCCACATCCTGTGAAAGAGTTTTTTTAAAGGCTACACTTTTCATCCATGAATTTCAGTGCATATATTTTGAATGGCATAATCCTGCCAGGCTACAGAGATCTAACTTGTATCAGATTCCTATTGAAAATACAGAAGTTGGATCTCCAGCAACAGAAGTAAATTGTCAGCTGAACAGATCAGAAAGAAGCTGTTTGATCCATATTGCATTAGCTAATATCAATGGACACTAGAATTAATTACAGGATGCCTAGATTGGTTAAGCATGTATTTGTCATTGGGAGGTCTCATGCACTCTGCAGGCATAACAGTAAATTAATTAAGAAGCAGCTTTGATTCAAAGCATGGATAGCTTTTCTGCCTATTATACCAGCTAGAACATGTGGATGGCTGTTTGATGAGTGGAAAGAGGAAGAAAAAACTACTTTCAAAACGAAGATAATAATGTGTCTCCCAGAAAAACCACTAAATGCAAAAGCATTGTGGAATGTTTGAAAGCGGGGTCTTCAATATTTCTGAATAACATTGTGTCTTTAAATAAAGAGTATGTAATGAGGAGCCTTGGGATTTAATCTTTCTCCTCACGGAACTGGTTATTAATTTGTATCTGTATCCCCAATTTCTCATATGCAAGTTATCTCTGTGCAGTGCACAACTTTGGCAGTCTATGGATCCAGTGTTCCCCTGTGCTTTACTGTATATTTGTCATTGATTTTGCTTCAGATCTTTGAATCTGATTAGCATGTCTGTACTGATTACAAAATTTGTGTCATGTTAGTGATACATATAATGGTATTCTGATTTAAACAGTATGGTGTATAATTGGTATTTATACACATTTCAAACTATCTGCTGACTTCTAAGTTCATACAATGTAAATAGGATTAAAAAGCAAAGAAAGAATTTTATAACTATTCGTTCCAAATAATAATATATTAGATCCCATGCAACATTATTTAAACAGAGAGGGGTGAATTTCTGAACTGCTGCAGTGGTGCATTCTTATGGCCACCTCACGAATTTGACAGGAAATTTCTAAGCAATGTGCTCAGAAAATAAAGATGGGGCTTCATGTGTTGTGGGCATTAGTTTCGATTCTTCTAAGATAGGCTGCATGAAACTTTGCCAGCAGTACAGAATTTCATAGGTGAAATGTTTGGGCACATGACAGATAAATATGCCTAGCTGACAGCACAGTGATTGGTAAAGTAAGTCCTTTAAATTGATATTGAGCACTCTATACAGGAGAATTGAGCATCTTGCATACTTTTGCCAATGACTTCAGTTTTCAAAACATCAGTTTCTTCATCTCAATTACTGTTCACATACAAGTTTCATTTAGCAAGACTGGACAGATGCAAATCCCTTTTGGTTGGTTGACCTGACTGCTCTATGATTTGGATGAGCTCAGCCAATTCATGACAGGATGCTATCTTCAGATCCAGTGATAGCTCAAGCAGTGTGTTCACAACCAAGAATCAGTCTTCATAAACAACAGTTTGTACCCAGAGATGATCTACTTTTACCATTTGGTCTTCTCCGCAGCGTAATATTCTTGATCCCATTGTGCTGCTAAAGAATACTGAATCTGATAAGGCAAGGAAAAGCATTAACTTTATTTCACATCATGTTGTTGCTTCAGGACTGCATAACAGCACAAAATCATGTGACTTTGCATCACTTCCAGTATCTCATTCACATATCAGACAGTTAAGCATTAGCCCCTTATACTAATTGCAGAAACTCAGTGATCAACCAATGTTGCCCCGGAAAAATCTTCCTACAGCTTTGATCCACACAATTGTATTACATTTCTATGCATCTAGATCATTGGAGTACATCACATGGGACAAGCTTCCATCATGTTTGCACAAAAAAAAATAGCCAGTAGAAATTTTATGATCAGGGATAGACTGCCTGGAAGGGTGGTGAATGCAGCTACAATAAAGAAAAGTTAAATATATACTTGCTGACAGTATACTCATGGATGGAGACTGGCTTCTATTAGGTTGAATAATTGAATGAACCATAACTTCTAAAATGGATTCTAACAGTTCCAATCTAGGTAAAAATTATGATTACGAAGAACCATCTCCTTCTTACACTGTTCAAAAATAAACAAATGTAGCAGTAGGAATGCTAACAGACAGGTACCAACTACTGCAGTTAACAACCAGCAGATCAGTTATATCTAACCTTCATGAACTTGGTGCATAAACATCACTTTCTTCCATAGAACGTTTTAAAAATAAATTTGCGATAGGATGTGGAAATTCTGGAAAGGCTGAATTTACTGCCCATGTCAGTTACCTTGAAGGCATTAAATGTCAACAATAGACAGTGGAACTGGAGTAACCTGCAGATTAAGCTGGTTCTAGGGAGCTAGGGTTCCCATCCCTGATGGTCAATAGTGAGCCGGTTGGTGTTTTATGATCACGTAGCAATGTTCAGATTCCTATTTCTTTATAATGCCTGCCCACAATTACCAGATTTATTGAATTTGATTTTACAAATTACTTTGGTGACATTTGAACCCAAGATGTCTGGTTTGATATTCCAGTAGCACAATTTCTCAGTTACCATACCCTACATAAAGATTTCATTGTCTTTCAAAATGTTTACATTTTTTTCATTCATTATAGCCTTTCATATACCTGTCCTGTTTGCCTGAAAGCTATTAAGAACATAAAGGCAAACTCACATGACAAGAGATAGATCCATTGCGAGCGATTCCCCTAAGACGATAAAATGTAGGAGCAGAATTAGGCCATTCAAACCATCAAATTTGGTCCACCATTTGATTATGGTTGATATGTTTCTCAACTTCATTCTCCTGCCTTTTCCCCAAAACCTTTGATTCCCTTACCAATCAAGAACCTATCCATCTCCGTCTTAATGCACTCAATGAGTTGGCCTTCACAGTCCTCTGTGGCAGCGTTCCACAGATTCTCCATCCTCTGGCTGAAGAAATTCCTCCTCTTCTCAGATCAAAAGGGTTGTCACTTCAATCTGAGGCTGTGCCCTTGAGCCCTAGTCTCTCCTACTAATGGAAATATCAATACTTCCACTCTATCCAGGCCTATCAGTATTCTGTAAGTCTCAGCCAGATTCCCCCTCATCCTTCTAAACTCTATCAAGTAATGACCCAGAGTCCTCAGTCACTCCTCATATATCAAACCCGTCATACCAATACCAGTCTTATAAACTTCCTTTGGACTACTCCATTCAGACATGGGGCCCAAAACTGCTCACAGTATTCCAAATGCAGTTTGACCAGAGCCTTATACAGCCTCAGTAGTACATGTGTACGGTTGTATTCTAGCTCTCTTAAAACGAATGCAATCCAAATTTCGTTTGCCTAACTGCCAAATAAACCTGTATATTAACCTTGAGAGAATCTTGTACTTGGACTCCTAAGTCCCTTTGTGCATCAGACTTCTGAAGCTTTTCCCTGTTTAGAAAATAGTCTACACTTGCTTTCTTCCTAACAAAGCAAAAACTCACATTTTTCTACATTATATTCCATCTATCACTTCTACCCATTCTCCTAGCCTATCCAAGTCCTTCTACAGCCTCCCCACTCTCTCAATGCTACCAGTTCCTTCATCTAGCTTTGTGTCATTTGCAAAGATCATCAATGTATAACATGAAATGTTGTGACCTCGGCAGAATTTACTTTTCATGGGCTTCCATCCTGAAAAAGATCCCTTTATCCTCACAGTCTGCCTTCTGCCAATCAGCCAATACTCTATCCATGCCAATACCTTGACCCTAGCACCATGGCTCTTAATTTATTCAGCAGCCTTTTATGTGGCACCTTGTCAAAGGCCTTCTGGAAATACAAATAGATGACATCCATTGGCTGTCCAATGTTTAAATTGCTTGTTACCTCCTCAAAATATTCTAAAAACATTTGTCAGGCATGATTTCCACTTGCTCCCCCCCTCCTCCCACCCCCGCACCTTGATGAAGCCATGCTGACTCAGCCCTAATTTATCCTGCATTTCCAAGTGCTCCACAATCTCACCTTTAACAATGACTCCAAAATCTTACTAACGACGAGGTCAGGCTAACCAGCCTGTAATCTCCCATCTTCTGCCTTCTTAACCAAGGATGTTACACTTGCAGCTTTCCCAGTGCCTTCTCCTTAGTGATGGCCATTGCACTCACCTATGCCCACTGACTCACTATTTAATCCCATCAGTTATAAAAGGAGAAATGTCATTTAAATCATGGTAGATTAGAAAATGTTGATCACAGATTCATTGGAAATCTTAGGGTACAGAGGAGGCCATTCAACCTTTCATGCCAGCACCAGCTCATTATATGAGCATTACTACCTCATCTTCTGGTTCTCTCCCATACCTTTGCGTGTTATTTTTACCTAAATAACCATCCAATGCCCCTTGAATGTTTCAGTTAAACCTGCCACCACCAATCTTCCAGGCAGTGCATTCCAATACCCTAACTGAACGCTGA
The DNA here is from genome assembly GCF_037043375.1 of Chiloscyllium plagiosum. Classification (NCBI taxonomy): domain Eukaryota; kingdom Metazoa; phylum Chordata; class Chondrichthyes; order Orectolobiformes; family Hemiscylliidae; genus Chiloscyllium; species Chiloscyllium plagiosum. The sequence continues at coordinate 87,236,315 of NW_028270144.1, forward strand.
CTGAAAAGGTTTTCTTCACTTCAACCTTGCTTCTTTTGCAGATCAGTTGAAATCTGTGCCCTCTTATTCATGTTCCTCTGACAAGCAGGAATAGTTTCTTCCCATCCAATGCATCTATCCTGCTCATGATTTTGAAAATTCGATTGAATCTTCTTTTAGCTGCCTTCTCTCCAAGAAGTCCCAACTTCTTCAACAATCCTCATAATTCAAGTAATTTATTGCTGTACAGAGGGGCCTAGTTGGCATTTCTTTATACCCGTAACTGAAAGTGAGTGTGCAGGTGCAGGAAGCAGTTTGGAAGGCAAATGCAATGTTCCCTCTATGGCAAGAGGATTTGAATACAGGAGTAAGAATGTTTTGCTGCAGCTGTACAGGACCTTGGTGAACACACCTCGAGTATTGTGTGCCATTTGACATTCCTTAGCTAAGAAAGGTCATATGTCAATAGATGGAGTGCAGCAAAGTTCAATAGGCTACTTCCTGGGATGTCAGGTTTGTTAAGTGAGGAAAGAATGAGTCAACTGAACCTCTACTGAGTTTAGGAGAATAAAAAGGAGTCTCATTGAAGTGTAAAGAATTCTGATAGGGCTGGGCAGATTGGATGCAGGGATGATATTTCCCATGTTTATGAGAACTTGGAATCAAAAGGTCAAAGTTTCAGGACTGAGATGCATCCTTTCAGAATTTGGTAAATCTATGGTTGTGTACAGAATCTCACTGAATATATTCAAGGAAGATATAGATGGATGTCCCAACACTACAGACAGCAAGGTATATGGGAAGGGAGCAGCAGTATGCAATTGAGATAGATGATCAGCCCATCATCATATGTAATGGCAGAGCAATGTTGATGGGATGAATCATCTATTACTGTACCTTTTTACTATGGTTCAACACCCAAACACACACTGCAGCACATTCACTGATACACTCCCACTCTCTTGCAGACAAAGTGACTTGTGGCAGCAGTACCTAATCAGTGGAGGACCTCAGGCTACAAGACATCATGACTGTGGAGGAGACAGTACATGTCATTATTTGAACAGCCACAATTGAGGCTGTAACCAGAGTTGAAATGATCCAAAAGTGATGGTGTGCTGATACCTGAACCTGTTCCTCACAATGCAGCCCCTCTTCATCTCACACTGTCTTCTGGCTTTACAATGGTATGCAAAGGCATCTCTTGTTTTTCAACCTGCTACTCATCCCCAACCTAACTCTCAAGACTTTGACTTCATTTACCAAGAACTACAACCTGACCACATAACAGGAATAACAGGAGGATGCTGATGTAGAATTACTCACTTTCAGCCTTATAACCACCAACTCAGATATTAGCATTGTATAGCACAGGGACAGAATCTATACATGTTGACCCACCCAAACAGAAATGTCTTGTAGCCAGGACAGGAAACAGTGCTCAGTTGCATGTACTCTGCTACAGAAGGCTTAGAAGATCATCTTGTTGTAGTAGTCTCCAGGAAAGGCTGATGGTTAGGCTCACTGAAAGTCTTGGTGCATTGACAAACCCCTCAAGAAGACAACAGTTAATGTGAAGGTTAATGGAAGAGTACAATCAAAGAAGTGGCACAAGATTTCTTATGGAGCATAAAACCCATCCTCTCCAGCCCAAAAAGTGACAAAGTGGAGAAGAACTGAAGCCACCTGAAATAGGTGTTACCTTGTTGTTGTGTAGGAGTAGCCTTGTTATTGTCATGACATTGCAAATGCTATGAAGACGGAATAACTGCTGGATTTTGTTTTCTTGATGTAATTTGTTTCTGTGGTTCAACAAATATGAGGAACAGAGCCTGAAAATTAATAATTCACAATGGCTCTGTGATTGTAGTGCAGGCACCATGATTGCAATCCTGTCAAAGATATAAAATGGACCTGCTGCAGGAGAATTCTAAAGAGCTTAATATTTTCATTGTTTATATATAAACTGTAATTATAGATGGAAGAACCAAAGGAAAATGAAATGCATTGCCATTCATTCTCTGCAAATTAACTTTTACTTTTTATCTTAGCTCTATAATTACATTAACAAAGAACAACTTTTAGACACTTGTAGCTAAAGAAAATTACAATTATTGAATCTCACAGTTTTGAAAAAAGGATACATAAATAGATGCTACAGTATGTTCGCTCTTTATAAGAATGTATTTTGTATTTTACAAGTTCCAACATATATTTATTGTTAGGCTAAGGTCAGTGGGTGGTAAATTTATGCATGCATAAAGCATTTTATGTGTTACTTTCTACCTGTCCATCGCTAATCTCCTTCCCCAATGCCAATGGACATAACAGCATTTGATGTGAAATCATTTAAAAAGAAGTTTGGAAATAAACAATTGAGTTAGCATAAAATATATGGTGAAAAGCAATTTGTAAAGTACTAAGAGTCAGTTTTTGCATTGAACACATTGAACAAAGCCAGAAAACCTGTTGGGTTTCATTTCTGAAACAATCATGGCATGTGAAACCACACCAGTCTCTGTAGCGTAATAAGTAATATAACTATGACTTAATATAAACAGCTTCAACCAGTAGTTTCAAGCTCTGCCTTAAATATTATCGCAAGGTGTTGGCACAAGTGGTTGTCATACAGTGAGCCTGAAAAACAAACTTAGGTGTCTTTCCTTGTGGGCAGCTGAGGTGGGCATTGTCAGGCAATTAGCATCTTTTCGGGGGAGTCAACATCAAAGTGTGGGGAGAATACTGACAGGAATTGTCCTTGATGCCAGACCACTGCCTCCAAATACCCCCAGCCTGTGATGGTCATTCCTTTTAAGGCATTACTCATTTTGTCTTGGTTCACAGTGACCCTAGACCTGAGTAGGTATGGTATGATCAGCAACTGCTACCTTCCAGGGGGCTCTGCCAGAAGAACTGCCAGCTTCTGAGTGGTGAGCAGGAGCTCCAACATCTCCCCTCACACTGCCACAGTTCCTAATCCTGGTGGAAGCATGACATTGCCCAGTTAAGTTTTTAATTGGCTTTGAATGCGGTAGAATCTCCTAAGAAGAGGCAAAGTGCTAATCCCTTCAGCTTTCATATATATGAGTCAGCATGGTTGGTTTGGGTCCCCTTCCACACAGTCCCAGTGAAGTTAGACTGCAGCACCAATCTGAGTTTTATGTCTTATGACCTACAGAGAATTCTTGTCCAATTCTCTGTCCAAAGGTAAAATCAACCCAAACCCTACAATCTCCTCCAAATGCGGGTCAAGTTAGCAGGTTCGGAAACCACTCAAACCACACCTTTAATCAAGCCCAAACTATTGGAACCAGTTTGATCCACACTGGCTGTCCAGCAGCTACTCTTCTGGTATCCACATTGTTGTGGCAATGTATATGCTGAAAGGCATCTTGTCGTCAGGAACTATGAATAACATTGGTGGTGGCTCCACATTTTTTTCTATCTGGTGAACAATCAGTAATTTCTCTCTTACTGCCTCCAGTTGGGTATGTGAAAGGATTTGCAGATTGTTATGCAAATCTTTGGCACATTATAAGCAAACTCAAGTCCTGGACTGGGTCTCGAACTCAGAGTTATAGTCATAGAGTCATAGAGATATACAGCATAGAAACAGACCCTTCGGTCCAACCCATCCATGCTGACCAGATATCCCAACCCAATCTAGTCCCACCTACCAGCACCCGGCCCATATCCCTCCAAACTCTTCCTATTCATATACCCATCCAAATTCCTCTTAAATGTTGCAATTGTACCAGCCTCCACCACATCCTCTGTCAGCTCATTCCATACACATACCACCCTCTGCGTAAAAAAGTTGCCCCTTAGGCGTCTTTTATATCTTTCCCCTCTCATCCTAAACCTATGCCCTCTAGTTCTGGACTCTCCGACTCCAGGGAAAAGACTTTGTCTATTTATCCTATCCAATCCTCCTCATAATTCTGTAAACCTCTATAAGGTTACCCCTCAGCCTCCGACGCTCCAGGGAAAACAGCCCCAGCCTGTTCAGCCTCTCCCTGTAGCTCAGATCCTCCAACCCTGGCAACATCCTTGTAAATCTTTTCTGAACACTTTCAAGTTTCACAACATCTTTCCAATAGGAAGGAGACCAGAATTGCACGCAATATTCCAACAGAGGTCTAACCAATGTCCTGTACAGCCGCAACATGACCTCCCAACTCCTGTACTCAATACTCTGACCAATAAAGGAAAGCATACCAAACGCCTTCTTCACTATCCTATCTACTTGCGACTCCACTTTCAAGGAGCTATGAACCTGCACTCCAAGGTCTCTTTGTTCAGCAACACTCCCTAGGACCTTACCATTAAGTGTATAAGTCCTGCTAAGATTTGCTTTCCCAAAATGCAGCACCTCGCATTTATCTGAATTAAACTCCATCTGCCACTTCTCAACCCATTGGTCCATCTGTTGTAATCTGAGGTAACCCTCTTCGTTGTCCACTACACCTACAATTTTGGTGTCATCTACAAACTTACTAACTGTACCTCTTATGCTCACATCCAAATCATTTATGTAAATGACAAAAAGTAGAGGACCCAGCACCGATCCTTGTGGCACTCCACTGGTCACAGGCCTCCAATCTGAAAAACAACTCTCCACCACCATCCTCTGTCTTCTATCTTTGAGCCAATTCTATATCCAAATGGCTAGTTCTCCCTGTATTCCATGAGATCTAACCTTGCTAATCAGTCTCCCATGGGGAACCTTGTCGAACGCCTTACTGAAGTCCATATAGATCACATCCACTGCTCTGCCCTCATCAATCTTCTTTGTTACTTCTTCAAAAAACTCAATCAAGTTTGTGAGACATGATTTCCCACGCACAAAGCCAGTCCAACAGGTTTATTTGAAATCACAAGCTTTCAGAGTCCCCTGCTCCTTCCTCAGGCAGCTAATGAGAGAGAATACATTTGACACAGAATTTATAGTAAAAGATTAAAGGGTCATACAACTTATATAAATGTATTGAACAAACCTAGGTGGCTTTTAAGTCTTTAAGCATGACAGGGTTAAGAAAAATTACATGAAAGCAGGTCAATCAGGTGCAGAGTTCTCTGAAGACAAGTATCTCTTTTTTTAGTGCAGCCAGTGATCAATTAAAGAAAATTTAAAAATTAAGTTCTGATTGGTTGGTTTAGAGTGGATCGAGCATTTTTGTTTCCACATATGGAAAATTCAAATACTGTAAACAACTTAAGTCGGAGAGATGAACAGAGATAAGATTTGGTTTCAAGTCTAGTCAAGATAGGAGTGCAATGACTCAAAGCTGATTTGGAAATTTCTAAGCTTTTATCTAAAGATTACAAATATTCAGCAAGGAAAGCTGTCAGACCCTAATTCCAAGGACTCGCTGTTGCTGTTGGATATATTTTTTAACTAATAGGTCATGGCAAGTATTGTGTATTGTATTTGCTGCAGCAATTGCCTCATGGTTCATTAGCATAAAGAAAACCATGCAGAAGTGAACCTCAGGTTTTGTACAATTTTAAATTGATATCTGTATTGTACTTTAGTGCAGAAATAATTTTCATGGAATTATCTTTCTTCACCACAAAACTAAAAGCATTTTACATAGAACCAACTTAGCATCAATGATTCTCAATGTGCAACTGCATTGCTGCAATGTTCAGTGGTATCTCAAGACACTGAGTAACATAATCATGCCCCACTGTAATCATCAATTGGCAGCTATGCACAGGATAATAGCTTGACCAAAAGGAGATGTCTCTTGTGGAGTAACAGACAAGGCAGACTGTGACCTTCAGAACAGCAACACTCATTGACAGGAATAAACCAATTGAAACATCAGTACTAAACTCATTTTTAAAACTGGCTTGCCAGGCTTGCGATGATACATCCAAATTCAGCCTAAATGATGGGCAGTCATGGTCTGACAGCTATATGTGAAAAATGGTAAAGCAAGAGGCCAGTGCACTTGATTGACAGAGTGAACACAAATAATATTTGCAACAAAATGCTTGAATTTCCTCTGGTTCAGACACAGGTGGATGAAAAATCATTGAGTGTAACTGAAGCATTTAAAAGAATTCATTCTCCCTATTTTTTGAAATCTTTCACAATAGTTTAAAATTAAAATCAACTCTTATTATAATGATTCCACTTGAGACAATTCCTGCATGGACATTACCTCAGCTGCCTTGCACAGACGCAGTGCATACCAGATAGATAGTTTTCATGACCATTTCAAAAATACTTCAAATAATTTTAAGATTTCCTTGTAATTCATATCCATCTTGTGAAAGAGCAGAGTGGTGTTGAACAAGAACAAATCATGTCTTGATTTGCTATTCCTTTCATTTATTGAAAGTATTCCAATGTAGGTAAACTACTCATTTCAATTAAGGAATGTTGTTCATTAATAACTGTGTATTAGTATATCAAAAGTTTAATTATTTGGCTCTTTCAACAACCACAGGGCATCCCAAAGTGCTTTACAGCTCATTATGCATTTTTAAAGTGTAGTTACTGTTGTATTCCAAAATGTGACAGCCAATTTGTGCATGGTATGCTCTTGGAAATAGCAATGGGACAATGACCAGGTAATCTGATTTAATTTTGTTGATTGGGAATAAATATTAGCCAGAGGACCATGAATAACTCCTCTGCTTTACCCAAAGTACTTTTGTGGAATACTTTATATCAACCTGTGGGAAAACAAGACCTCATTTTAACATCTTATCTGAAAGGCAGTTACATTGATAGTACCCACTATAAGGTCCTTGAAAGGCATTTTGGAGTGCACAGGATTACATCGTTTTTGCATCAACAGCAATGGAGACAATGAACTTAAAATGATCCAATCTTTATGTGATAAAATATCATTGTATAACGTTTCAGCAATCTTGTGAAAGGATAGAAACTCCACATCTTACATTTGTTGTGTTGCTGTTCATCTGAATGCTCAAATTTATTACCGTATGCCATCATGTCTAGGCCAAACTGGAGTATGAGACAATCTCATGTTTAGGCCTACATATAAATTCAGCCCCATTTTCAAATAAGAAATGTATTTTTTGGGATATGCTCACATTCGGAGTTAGTCTGATATTTGCAGCTTACAGATACATGGTTAGGATTACACTTTTCTTCAATAGAATAAGGAAAGTGATCTGAGCCATGTTTCCCAAGAAGATACAGAACAAGCTCGATTATCCAAACAATTCAGGCAGGGAGTATTTTGTTCGGATAACTGATTATTCAGATAACTAATCCGATCATAGTGTGTAACATTTTTACAAGACGTTGAGATCTTGTTCAGATAATCTGAAATTCAAATGATTGATAGCAAGTTTTGTGAAGATTTGTCGTTCAGGTTGAGGTTCTGGATGTAGGTTTGCTCGCTAAGTTTGAAGGTTTGTTTCAGTAAAAGGAAGAGCCTTGGGAAAAGTTGATGAGCAGAGAGATCTGGGAGCTCAGGTCCATTGTACCCTGAAGGTTGCTGCACAGATGGATATAGTGTTCAAGAAAGCATACAGTATCTTTGCCTTCATCAGACAGGGTATTGAGTATAAGAGCTGGCAGGTCATGTTAAAATTGTACAAGACATAGGTTCGGCCACATTTAGACTACTGTGTACAGTTCTAGTTGCCACATTACCAAAAGGATGTGGATGCTTTGGAGAGGGTGCAGAGAAGGCTTACGAGGATGTTGCTTGGTATGGAAGGTGCTAACTTTGAAGAGAGGTTGAGTAGGTTAAGATTGTTTTCATTAGAAAAAAGGAGATTGAGGGGGTACCTGATGGAGGTTTACAAAATAATGAATGGTATAGACAGGGTTGATAGAGATAAGCGTTTTCCCAGGGTGAAGGGTTCAATAACGAGAAGTCACACTTTCAAGGTGAGAGGTGAAAAGTTTAAGGGAGATACATGAGGCAAGAACTTTACACAGAGATTGAAGGTGCCTGGAACGTGTTGCCAGCAGAGGTAGTAGAGGCAGGCATGGTAGATTCATTCAAAATGTGTCTGGACAGATGCATGAGTAGGTGGGGAGCAGAGGAATCGGGTGATAGGTTTAGACCATGAATTTTGATCGGCTCAGGCTTGGAGGGGCGAAGGGCATTCCTGGTTTGTAAATTGTCTTTGTTCTTTGTTTTTTCAGACATTTCATCACCACACTAGGTAGCATCTTCTGTGAGCCTCCAGATGAAGCTCTGGTGGCATGCCAGAGGCTCACTGATGATGTTACCTAGTATGGTGATGAAACATCTGAAAATGAACCTTCCAGCTCAGTGAGCAAACCCACATTCAGATAATTGATGTTCGGATAACAGAGGTTGTTCTGTACATGGGAGTTTAAGACACACCCATATTGTAAAGACTGCTTATAGCAACTGAAAAACAGAACAGGGCTCTCCAGCTCTAACGCCGTTGGTTCACGTTTTAGAAGAAAGTGACGACTGTAGATGCAGGAGATCAGCAACCTAATGATAGACTTTTGCTTGAAACGCGACTCTCCTGCACATCAGATGCTGCCTGACCAGCTGCGCTTTTCCAGCTCCACAGTCTTCAGTTCACATTTCAGACTCAGCATAGAAGTTGGTCCCCATTGGTAATGGTAGTGTCCCTACATCTACAGCATAAGAGACCTGTGTTCAACTCCCACCTGCTCGACGTTTATGTTGTAGCACTTCTGAGCAAGTTGATTTTAAAAAGTTATTAAAATAAAACTTTCAGGCTCTTGTGGTGCAGTGGTAGTCTCCCTAACTCTGTGCTAAGAGACTCAGGTTCAAGTCTCACTTAGAGTCATAGAGTCATCGAGATGTACAGCAAGGAAACAGACTCTTGGTCCAACCTGTCCATGCTGACCAGATATCCCAACCCAATCTAGTCCCACCTGCCAGCACCCGGCCCATATCCCTCCAAACCCTTCCTATTCATATACCCATCCAAATGCCCGATTAGAACATAGAACATAGAACAATACAGCACAGAACAGGCCCTTCGGCCCACGATGTTGTGCCGAACATTTGTCCTAGCTTAAGCATCCATCCATGTACCTATCCAATTGCCACTTAAAGGTCACCAAAGATTCTGACTCTACCACTCCCACAGGCAGCGCATTCCATGCCCCCACCACTCTCTGGGTAAAGAACCCACCCCTGACATCTCCCCTATACCTTCCACCCTTTACATTAAATTTATGTCCCCTTGTAACACTCTGTTATACCCGGGGAAAATGTTTCTGACTGTCTACTCTATCTATTCCTCTGATCATCTTATAAACCTCTATCAAGTCACCTCTCATCCTTCGCTGTTCCAATGAGAAAAGGCCTAGCACTCTCAACCTATCCTCGTACGACCTATTCTCCATTCCAGGCAACATCCTGGTAAATCTTCTCTGCACTCTCTCCAAAGCTTCCACATCTTTCCTAAAGTGAGGCGACCAGAACTGCACACAGTACTCCAAATGTGGCCTAACCAAAGTCCTGTACAGTTGCAACAACACTTCACGACTCTTGAATTCAATCCCTCTGCTAATGAACGCTAATACACCATATGCCTTCTTACAAGCTCTATCCACCTGAGTGGCAACTTTCAAAGACCTATGAACATAGACCCCAAGATCCCTCTGTTCCTCCACCTCACTAAGAACCCTACCGTTAACCCTGTATTCCGCATTCTTATTTGTCTTTCCAAAATGGACAACCTCACACTTGGCAGGATTGAACTCCATCTGCCACTCCTCAGCCCAGCTCTGCATCATATCCAAGTCCCTTTGCAGCCAACAAGAGCCCTCCTCACTATCCACAACTCCACCAATCTTCGTATCATCTGCAAATTTACTGACCCACCCTTCGACTCCCTCATCCAAGTCATTAATAAAAATTATTTTTAGCAGAGGACCCAGAACTGACCCCTGCGGAACTCCACTTGTAACTGGGCTCCAGGCTGAATATTTACCATCTACCACCACTCTCTGACTTTGACCGGTTAGCCAGTTTTCTATCCAATTGGCCAAATTTCTCTCTATCCCATGCCTCCTGACTTTCCGCATAAGCCTACCATGGGGAACCTTATCAAATGCCTTACTAAAATCCATGTATACTACAATCACTGCTCTACCCTCATCCACATGCTTGGTCACCTCCTCAAAGAATTCAATCAGACTTGTAAGGCAAGACCTACCCTTCACAAATCCGTGCTGGCTGTCCCTAATCAAGCAGTGCCTTTCCAGATACTCATAAATCCTATCCCTCAGTACCCTTTCCATTACTTTGCCTACCACCGAAGTAAGACTAACTGGCCTGTAATTCCCGGGGTTATCCCTATTCCCTTTTTTGAACAGGGGCACAACATTCGCCACTCTCCAGTCCCCTGGTACCACCCCCGTTGACAGTGAAGATGAAAAGATCATTGCCAACGGTACTGCAATTTCCTCTCTTGCTTCCCACATAATCCTAGGATATATCCCATCAGGCCCGGGGGACTTGTCTATCCTCAAGTTGTTCAAAATGTCCAACACATCTTCCTTCCTAACATGTATCTCCTCTAGCATACCATTCCGTTTCACACTCTCCTCTTCAACAATACGGTCCCTCTCATTCGTAAATACTGAAGAAAAGTACTCATTCAAGACCTCTCCTATCTCTTCCGATTCAATACACAGTCTCCCACTACTGTCCTTGATTGGACCTACCTTCGTTCTCGTCATTCTCATGTTTCTCACATACGCATAAAATGCCTTTGGGTTATCCTTGATCCTATCCGCCAAAGATTTTTCATGCCCTCTCTTAGCTCTCCTAATCCCATTCTTCAGGTCCCTTCTGGCTATCCTGTATCCCTCCACTGCTCTGTCTGAACCCTGTTTCCTCAACCTTATGTAAGCCTCCTTCTTCCTCTTTACAAGACATTCAACCTCCCTCGTCAACCAAGGTTCCCTCACACGATCATTTCTTTCCTGCCTGACCGGTACATACATATCAAGGACACGTCGTATCTGTTCCTTGAAAAAGTTCCACATTTCCACGACATCCTTCCCCGACAGCCTATGCTCCCAACTTATGCTCCTCAGATCCTGTCTTACAGCATCGTAATTACCCTTCCCCCAATTGTAAAACCTACCCTGTTGCACGCTCCTATCTCTCTCCATAACCAAGGTGAAAGTCACAGAATTGTGGTCACCATCACCAAAATTTTCACCCACTAACAAGCCCATCACTTGTCCCGGTTCATTACTGAGTACCAAATCCAAAATGGCCTCCCCTCTGGTCGGACAATCTACATACTGTGTTAGTAAAGCTTCCTGGACACACTGCACAAACACCGCCCCATCCAATCTACTTGATCTAAAGAGCTTCCAATCAATATTTGGGAAGTTGAAATCACCCATGACTACTACCCTGTGGCTTCTGCACCTTTCCAAAATCTGTTTCCCAATCTGTTTCTCCACATCTCTGCTGCTATTGGGGGGCCTATAGTAAACACCCAACAAGGTGACTGCACCTTTCCTATTTCTGACTTCAGCCCATACTACCTCTAAAGGCAGATCCCCCTCGAACTGCCTTTCTGCAGCTGTTATACCATTTCTAATTAGAAATGCCACCCCCCCTCCTTTTTTACCACCCTCCCTAATCCTACTGAAACATCTGTAACCAGGAACCTCCAACAACCATTCCTGTCCCTCTTCTATCCACGTTTCCGTGATGGCCACAACATCGTAGTCCCAGGTACCTATCCACGCCTTACGTTCACCGACCTTATTTCTGATACTCCTTGCGTTGAAGTATACGCACTTGAACCCATCTCTGTGTCCGCAAGTATTCCCTGTCAGTGCTACCTTCTTCACAGCCTCCACACATACTTGGACATCCTGACAAACAGCTAGCCTACTTGCTGGACTACAAGTCCGGATCCCATCCCCCTGCCAAATTAGTTTAAACCCCCCGAAGATAGCTAGCAAACCTACCCCCCAGGATATTGGTGCCGTTCTGGTTCAGGTGCAACCCGTCCTGCTTGTATAGGTCCCACCTTCCCCAGAATGCAGTCCAATTGTCCAAATACCTGAAGCCCTCCCTCCTACATCATCCTTGCAGCCACGTGTTCAACTGCACTCTCTCCCTATTCCTTGCCTCACTGTCACGTGGCACCGGCAACAACCCAGAGATGACGACTCTGTCTGTCCTAGCTTTCAGCTTCCAACGTAACTCCCTGAGCTCTTGAATGACCTCCCCACCTCTCTTCCTACCTATGTCGTTGGTGCCAACGTGCACCACGACTTCTGGCTGCACACCCTCCCCCTTAAGGATTCTGAAGACACGGTCCGAGACGTCTCGGACCCTGGCACCTGGGAGGCAACAAACCATCCGAGACTCTCGCCCATGCCCACAGAATCGCCTGTCCGTCCCTCTAACTAGAGAGTCTCCTTTAACTAATGCTCTCCTCCTCTCCCCCTTTCCCTTCTGAGTCTCAGAGCCAGACCTCATGCCACAGACCCGGTCACTGCAGCTTACCCCTGCTAGGCTGTCCCCCCCACCAGTATCCAAAGCGGTATACCTATTGTTTAGGGGAATGACTAAAGGGGATCCCTGCACTGCCTGCTTCCTCCCCTTCCCACCTCTAACTGTTACCCAGCTACCTCTGTTCTCTGGCGTAACTATGTCCCTGTAGCTTCTATCTATCACCTTCTCAGCCTCTCGAATAATCCTCAGTTCATCCAACTCCAGTTCCAGTTCCCTAACTCATTAGGAAATATAAGTTGATCTGCTTTCAGTGGAAGTAGTTGTCCATGTTTTAAAGGTTGCTTTATGTACTACATTCTATAGATATCTATTTTATTTTATTTTATTTTATTTTATTTTATTTTATTTTATTTTAATGTGCAGACATGTTGACCAAGAGGGACAGAGGGAAACTTTAACATAAGGAAATTTAAAAAAAATACATGGAGCACATATGCCAGTAATATTTTTGCATTTCCAAGCATTAATGTGATTCTGGGTTTCTCAACCAATTAGCATAGCAGGCAGAATGATGCGACTCACGACACAATTTCATCCCCACCATTTGAAACATGCATGAGAAAGCAGTTGGCATTGTAAAGTTTGACTGTCTACCTCCAATAGCTGACTGAGACTTTGAACAGAGTGCTAGAAGTTGGGTAAGTAAGGGATGTATACACTCTGTCTAAAGTCTAATTTTGCATTTATTTAACAATTAATGTTTAGCTTAAATTTACATTTTTGATTCTTCATCCAGTCTTAATAAGGGACATAAAGGTTTTCACTGGAGAACAGCTAAAATTAGTTCAGTTACAAAACTAACTTGTTTCTGTCACTGAAGCTGAGTGATTCAGAGCACATACATAAAGACAGGGTTCTTGTGGTGCAGTGTTAGCATCCTTATCCCAGAGGCCTGGGCTAAAATCCCATTTGCTCCAGTCATGTGTATTAACATCTCTTGATTAGAACATGGGAATGGGGATAGGCAATTCAGGCTTTCAAGCCAGATTTTAACCCAGGCCTCCTGGTCTAGAGATAAGGATGCTGACACTGCACCACAATAGCCATGTCTTTATGTATAGGCTCTTTGCTTAACAAAAAGAAATTGTGGATTTAAAACTAACAACTGAACCAGCATCCATTGCCTTTTGTTGGAAGAGAGTTCCAAACCTTTATCACTCTTTGTGTGTAGAAATGCCTCCTAACATATACCTTAAATGGTTTGGCACTAATTTTTAGACTATGCCATCTAGTTTTCTTTAAATCTGTTCACTCATGGAATGTGGGCATTACTGGTGGGCCAGCAATTATTGTCCATCCCTAATTGCCCAGAGGGCAGTTAAGAGTCAAGAATTCCTAGCCAGTCAAAATAGTTTAGTTTTAAATACCTTGTCTTTTCTTGTTAATATCTTGAAGACAATGATCTGATAACTCCTTAACCTTCTAAATTCTAGAGAAAACAAGCCTAATTTGTATAAGCTCCTCTCATAACCCAAACTCTGAAATCTAAGCATCATTTTTCTAAACTTATAATGTACTTCTTCCAAGGCCATTACATCCTTCCTAAACTGTGGTGTGCAGATCTGCTCAAAGTGCTCTAAGTGGGGTTTAACCAGAGTTTGGTTTAACTGCAGCATAACATCTGCATCCTTGTACTCCACTGCTCTTGATGTAAATAAGTGCCTTTTAACATTGGGTGCAACTTTGAAAAGAATGCCAGAAGTTATGTGAAAGAAATGCTCTTTTATTTTAGTATTTCTAACATTTTCACCCTGTAGGAATTGGTTCTTAGTCTTCTACAGGGGAAGGAGCCAGATATTATTTGGTGCGTAGCTAGTAAGTTGTTAAAATTTATTTGATTCCTAAGACTTAAGGTAATCCAGGAACTGGTCATAACGTTAACAATATATACAAAAAGGAAAATAAATAATTGAATTAAACAATTAAGTAGAGTCATAGAGTCATAGAGATGTACAGCATGGAAGCAGACCCTTTGGTCCAACCCGTCCATGCCGACCAGATATCCCAACCCAATCTAGTCCGACTTGCCAGCACCCAGCCCATATCCCTCCAAATCCTTCCTATTCATATACTCATCCAAATGCCTCTTAAATGTTGCAATTTTACCAGCCTCCACCACTTCCCTGGCAGTTCATTCCATACTTGTACCACCCTCTGTGTGAAAAAGTTGCCCCTTAGGTCTCTTTTATATATTTCCCCTCTCACCCTAAACCTATGCCTTCTAGTTCTGGACTCCCCGACCCCAGAGAAAAGACTTTGTCTATTTACCCTATCCATGCCCCTCATAATTTTGTAAACCTCTATAAGGTCACCCCTCAGCCTCTAACGCTCCAGAGAAAACAGCCCCAGCCTGTTCATCCTCTCCTTATAGCTCAAATCCTCTAATCCTGGCAACATCCTTGTAAATCTTTTCTGAACTCTTTCAGGTTTCACAACATCTTTCCAATAAGAAGGAGACCGGAATTGAACGCAATATTCCAACAGTGACCTAACCGATGTCTTGTACAGCCGCAACATGACCTCCCAACTCCTGTACTCAATACTCTGACCAATAAAAGAAAGCATACCAAACGCCTTCTTCACTATCCTATCTACCTGTGACTCCACTTTCAAGGAGCTATGAACCTGCACTCCAAGGTCTCTTTGTTCAGCAACACTCGCTAGGACCTTACTATTAAGTGTACATTAAGGATGATAGGACAGGGGATGTGTCACAGCTGCAGCATGTGTGATTTCCTAGATGCCAGTGTGATCCAGAATAAACAAGCCAGCACTTGCTGTTTCAGGATATTTATTTGGAATCAGTGAGCTGGAGACTGAGCTTGTGACACATCAGAAAAAGAAGAGGAGTTCCCTGACATTTTGTACCAGGATTTGAACGCACTTGTTAGATTAGGGTCTTCTGATTTGTTCAGTACTCAAGGATAAAGGAGCGTGGCTGCATCTGAGGCAGTTAAAGTGACTTGGAGTACAGGTGTCTCAGCATATGCAATTGTCAATCACTTTGATATTCTATTAGTTTATTGGGACAAGCATGGAGGCTACAGGGTGGGTGAATTAAATGACTATGGTACCCACTTCAGGAAGCCATTTCAATAAGGGTGAGGGGCGTAAAAGAATGTAACGGTACCAGGTGATAATGTAACAAGGGGGATTGACACTGGTCTCTGTAGCAAATTGTTGTCCAGAAGGCTGCACTGTTTGCCCACAACCAGGGATTTGGACATCTGCTCACAGCTCAAGATCTAACTTACCATGGGAGGGGGAGGATCTAGTAATTTTGGCCTATGCAAGTAGAAATGACATAGGTAGGACAAAGAAAAAAAGTCCTATGTAATCAGTATGAGTAGCTAGGCACTGCATTACTATGCAGAACCTCAAAGGTAATATTTCTGGATTATTATCTCAGTCACTTGGAATGTAACAAATAAGATTGGAGCCTTGAATGTGTGCTTCAAAGACTGAGAAGGTAGAAGTGGGATTTGATAGGAGGCATTGCCAGCAGTACTGGGGAGAGTGGGTCTGTACCTTGGGATGCCTACACCTGAACCATGGTAGGTCCAGTGTTTTAGTGAGCTGCATAACTAGGGAAATAGAGGCTTTTTGTTATTAGTTCAGTAATTGGGGTAAGACTTCATATTTGTGAAGATGTTGTAAAACAAGGAGTAGAGGCAAAGCGAGAGAGGAAGTTATCAACATTGAAAATATAAACAGACTGTTAACAGGAAGGGAGCAATGGTAGTAGTGTAAGAGTAAATCCACAGGTAACAAAACAATAAACCAATAAAACTAAAGCTCTTTGTCTGAAAGCAGGTAGCATTCTAAACAAATCAGATGAACTCATAATGTAAATAATAGCCCAGGAGTTGTGGCTGCATTGGAACCTGAATATTGAAGGGTACATGATGTTTAGAAAGGAAGGATGCGAGGAAAATGTGAATGGGTCACTCTTTAATTAATGTTGGAATTGACACAATATACAGGAAATCCAGGATATAGAGGTGGCTTGGGTAAGACATGGAACGATAGAGGCAAGATATCATACAGGGAAGTTAATATAACGCCCCCACCAACCCCAACATCAGTCACATGTTAGGACAGAATAGAAAGCAATAAATAGTGGGGGCTTGTGGAGGATTTTGATCTGCATGTAGCTGGAAAAATTGGGAAGGCAAAGGTAGCTTTAATGAGCAGCTTACAGAATATTTTTTAAGCAGCTTCTTAGAACAGCACTTTGGGAGCCAACCAGAAAGCAGGAGATGTTATTCCTGGTATTGTGCAAACAGACAGGATTAATTAATAAATTCACAGCAAAGACATCCCTAGATAGCAGTGATCAGAATATAATTGAATTTTACATTCAGTTGAGGGAGAGAAGAATCAGTGTAATTCCTGTATTCTAAGCATAAATAAGAGCAATTATGAGCAAATGAAAGCAGAGCTAACCGACATAAACCGGCAACTTCGATTTAAAGATAGTTGAAAGGACTGCAGTAGCAGATAGTTAAGGGAATATTTGTGTTTAACATACAAAATAGATACGTTCCAACAAGAAAGAATAATTTCAAGGGAACAACCCATTGTCCATGGGTAATTTAAAAAATTAAAGATAGTTTTAAACTTGATGAAAATGAATATAATTCTGCAAATATAGCAAGTCAGAAAATGGGACAGAATATAAAGCACAACAAAGAATGGCTAAGGAAAGGAAAGCTTAGCGCATGAGAGAAAGCTATTCAGAAATACAAAAACAGTGGGAGTTTCTGTACATAGCTTAACATCTGTCAGAGGGAGGATGTTTGAAGCTATTATTTAATATGTTATAATAGGGTTCTCAGACAAGTTACATTTAATTAGTTTTAGTATGGAAGGGCAAAATGTGTCAGCACAAGCTTGAAAGGCTGAAGAGCCTATTCCTGTGCTGTATTGTTCTTTCTAATCAGGTAGAAACAATGTGGTTTTGTAAACAGGAAATCATGCTAAACAAATTTATTGTTTTTTTGGGGAAGTGATGTGCTGTGGATAAATGGGTTGGATCAATGTATTGTACATAGATGCAAAGAAAATATTTGAGAATATTTCACGTCAAAGGCTTTTGTGAAATATTTACAGTGTAGGTGGTAACATATTGGCATGGATAAAAGATTGGCTGACATGAAAATAGAGAGTCGGCATAAGTAGGTCATTTTCTGGTTGGCAAAATATGTTGAGTGATGACTTACATGAAGGGACTGAAAGTGTGCTTGCTAAATCTGTGACAACATCAAGGTAGGTAGAAAAATTAGTTGTGAAGAGTGCATAAAGGAATATAGATAGGTCACATGAGCAGTAAAGATTCAGCAAATGGCGTATAATATGGAGAAATGTAAAATTGGCCATTTGGCAATAAAAATGCAAAGAGCTTTCATTTCTCGCTCATTGCCCTCTACTAGGTACCCCAAATATTGGCTTATATCCAAATAACTACATCAGCATTTAGCCTTCATAAACTTAGAATTTTGGTCTCGAGCCTCTCAGCTAATTAGAGCAGAGATCTGGGCAGTCTGATTTTACCTTTACAGAAGCTATATTGTGTCACTTAAAAGTGGTCAGAAAGGTAAGAGTAATGATTGATTAGGGATTGGATTAGGGAACACTAGGTAAATGTGTATGCATTGTTAGAATGATATGTTTCTGTTTTCTATTCAAGTCACATAAATAATTTTGATGCAGTCACTTTTTTGTGTTGCTTACTCAGTTAGTAGCTGTCACTTGGTCTATTCAGTTGCATGATAATGAATGGGAAGACTTGTACAGATAACAAACAATGGCGGAATGTGATGAAAAGGTGTGTTAATTTGTAGGGTTGTTATGTGCTGGTTGCACTGGGATGGACGAAACAAAGGCTGCTTTTGCAGACTGCTATACCCCTCATTGGAATCTGCATGACCCTCTTAATAATGATAGCATCAAAGTAGAAAGATGCACTGCTGATGATGTATTGTCTGAATCACCTTCTGTTTTCTCTTCCTAAAATTTCACTTGCCTCTTTGTCCTCCCAGAATTGGCTGAAGAAGTTCTGTTTCTACACTTTATTTCTCCCACGAGTCCAAAGCTTGCTACCATGTATTATTGTGCAGAGTACAGCACACTATGGCTCTTCTGAATGCCTGGCTAATCCATTCTGAAATGCATCTCCAGTTCTGTTTAGTCACCTGAAATGCATCTCAGTATGAAGATGGTTTTGTAATGACATACCTATTGATTGTAATGAGGTCAGCCAGGTGGACCACATAGTATATGGGTTCCCTGATTGGGGCTGTTAATCTGGTCCAGTAAGAACAGAAGTGTCAGAGATTCTGGTCACTCTGAGAGCTTTCTCTGAGGGAATTGTATGTGTCAAAGACTCTCCACATGTAAATAAATGGTGTCTTGGTGATGGAATTCAGGTCTCTGTGGAATTATTTCAGTCTGTCTTTCACTTTATGGCTCATTCCTTAGATTTCAGGGTGGTCTCATCAGCTATGTTTTAACTACATATCCATGGTCTCCAGGTCAGTGAAGCTTCATCCAGGCATATCAGGTGTGAGCTTCTTCTGTCTGATGTCACTAACCTGCTGCTTCTGCTGCGGTTGCTCCTCCTGCTGAGCCTCTTAGTCTTCATCACCTTCCATAGTGTCACACCACGTGAGCCACCCACGCTGGTATAAATTTATCCAAGCTTAAAGATCTAAGCTGTGGTTCTGTTCGCCGAGCTGGAAGTTTTTGTTGCAAACGTTTCGTCCCCTGTCTAGGTGACATCCTCAGTGCTTGGGAGCCTCCTGTGAAGCGCTTCTGTGGTGTTTCCTCCGGCATTTATAGTGGCCTGTCCCTGCCGCTTCCTGTTGTCAGTTTCAGCTGTCCGTTGTAGTGGCCGGTATATTGGGTCCAGGTCGATGTGTTTGTTGATGGAGTTTGTGGATGAGTGCCATGCTTCTAGGAATTCCCTGGCTGTTCTTTGTTTCGCTTGCCCTATAATGGTAGTGTTGTCCCAGTCAAATACATGTTGCTTGTTGTCTGCGTGTGTGGCTACCAGGGATAGCTGGTCGTGTCGTTTCGTGGCTAGTTGATGTTCGTGGATGCGGATCATTAGCTGTCTTCCTGTTTGTCCTATATAGTGTTTTGTGCAGTCCTTGCATGGGATTTTGTACACTACATTAGTTTTGCTCATGCTGGGTATCGGGTCCTTCGCTCTGGTGAGTTGTTGTCTGAGTGTGGCTGTTGGTTTGTGTGCTGTTATAAGTCCTAGTGATCGCAGTAGTCTGGCTGTCATTTCAGAGATGTGGTTGATGTATGGTAGTGTGGCTAGTCCTTTGGGTTGCGGCATGTCCTTGTCCCATTGTCTTTCCCTTCGGCATCTGTTGATGAAATTGCGAGGATATCCATTTTTTGAGAATACCTTGTATAAGTGTTCCTCTTCCTCTTTTTGCAGTTCTGGTGTACTGCAGTGTGTTGTGGCCCTTTTGAATAGTGTCTTGATGCAACTTCGTTTGTGTGTATTGGGGTGGTTGCTTTCATAGTTCAGGACTTGGTCTATGTGTGTGGCTTTCCTGTGTACCTTAGTGGTGAATTCTCCATTTGGTGTTCTCTGTACCATCACGTCTAGGAATGGGAGTTGGTTGTCCTTTTCTTCCTCTCTCGTGAATCGGATTCCTGTGAGTGTGGAGTTGATGATCCGGTGTGTTTTCTCTATTTCCGTGTTTTTAATGATTACAAAGGTGTCATCAAAGTATCTGACCCAGAGTTTGGGTTGAATTTGTGGTAAGACTGTTTGTTCTAACCTTTGCATTACTGCTTCTGCTATGAGTCCCGAGATCGGTGAGCCCATGGGTGTTCCGTTGATTTTTCGTATATCTGGTTGTTGAATGTGAAGTGTGTTGTGAGGCACAAGTCCAGTAGTTTAAGTATGCCGTCTTTGTTGATGGGTTCAACGTCCTGTTGTCTGTTATGTCTGTTCAGCAGGTTGGCTATTGTTTCTCTGGCTAGGGCTTTGTCAATAGAGGTGAACAGTGCCGTTACGTCGAATGAGACCATGGTTTCTTCCTTGTCTATGTGTATATTTCTGATGATGTCCAAGAATTCCTGTGTTGATTGTATAGAGTGTCTGGATCCGCTGATCAGGTGTTTCAGTTTCTGCTGTAGTTCTTTAGCCAGTTTGTGTGATGGTGTCCCTGGTAGTGATACTATCGGTCTGAGTGGGATGTCTGGTTTGTGCACTTTAGGTAGTCCATAGCATCTGGGGGTGTTGTTGCTTTCAGGTTTCATTCTTTGTAGGTCAGACCTGGTTATCTGTCCGTTTTCTTGTAGGTTCCTCAGTGTGTTGTTTATCCTATTGGTGAGCTGTGGGGTGGGGTCAAACTCCCTCTTTTGGTAAGTGTTGGTATCTGCAAGTAGTTGTTGTGCTTTTTGGATGTACTCTGCTTTGTCCAGGATGACCGTCATTCTGCCTTTGTCTGCTGGTAGTATGATTATGTTCTTATCATTTCTTAGTGATTTTAGTGCTTCCCTCTCCTTGGTGTTGAGGTTATGTGTTTGTCTTTTCCTTGTTATCGGGGGTACGATACTTTGTCTCACTGTTTGTTGTGTCTCTTCTGTCAGTCCATTGTTCCTGAGTGTGCATTCTAGTGTTGCTAGGAAGTCTGCTCTCTTGGCGTCCCTGTGGTTGTAGTTGAGTCCCTTGGCCAGTATTGTTCTTTCCGTGTCTGTGAGCTGTCTGTGGGAGAGGTTTTTAACCCAGGTGTGTGTTGTGGTGTCCTCTTTGTTGTGTGTTAGTTTGGCCATTTTTTTCTTTTAGTGCCGTTTTTTTGCGGTGTGTAGTCTTGCTCTGTCCTATGGTGACAGCCTGTTCTATGGTCCGAGCACCCGAGCTACAAATCTTCTCACAAACTTTAAAGATCTAAAGTGGAGATTAGAATATCAACCCACAGAGTGTAGGTGAAATCTCCAAACTGTGTAAAGTGACCTTCCACTGCATATACTGTGAACAAAACTTTTCACACAAGTAGGTAACAAAACAATTGATGGTACTGAGTATTTATGCCATTTTTCCTTGCCATGGCTTCTGATTCCTGAATTGCCACTTCATTTCCATTTTGTTTTCACTGTTGATTTCCCAAATGACTGGGAAACATATGGAGCCAAAATTGAACTGCATTAATATTGGTCTAAGTTATTTTTAATTAATACTATTGTGCCTCAAGACCCCTATATTCAACACTACTCTAACTGAGTATTAATCATTTTGAAATTGACAAGCTGTATCTCCCAAGGCAGCCATATAGCCTTTACCCACTGCAGTAAAATGTAGCCATCAGTGGGTTCGAACTAATGCACTTGGATTCTTCCAGGATTTTGCCCTCCATCAACACCAGACTCATGTGCTCACTTGTATTAACACCCACCTAGCCCAACTGCCAAAGTGACTGTCATGTTCTTCAAATGGATGTAATAGGTTCCATAGCAAGAGTCAAAGAAACAAAGTGTTCACAGCAACATTATCCCTGCACCCAAATCAGCAAAGTAAATGAACCTGCCATTGATTTCACTTTAGATGTTGGATCTTGTAAAGTACTCACTGACTGTTGTGCCATTTGTGCAATCTACTTCCTTAGACATTCCCTTTGGGATTGGGAAATGGGATCTCTTTGATATCAGGACATTCCAAGATGAAGGGGAGGAGTTTCTTTGCCATAGCCAGGAACCTAGTCTCTTCTAAAATGCAAATAGTTTAAACAAGCTTGAATGAGGCATTGCAACAAAAAATCAAATTGTTAATGGACACTTACTAACAGATTACAGAAACTGATCAAACCCAAATGAAATTGTCATCTTCCTCCATGATGCTGCACTCCAATCCCTGTGGAATCCACTGAACAGGAAAGGCTTATCCTGTGCCAATGGGCTCTGTGTGCTGCCTCTCCACAGACATCCAAGTACAGACATAACCCCTGAGGACAGCAGACAGTTGGATGTTATGACCTTCCCCCCTCCACAGCCCACTAACTGGACATCTGACACTTTGGCCAGGCCCAGCAGCAGACCCACGAGGAGATCCTCCAATCTGCCCGTTCCTTGCTACACAGGGTATGGATACCAGTCTCTGTGACTTCCTATAACATTGCTGATTTCAAACAACTCTAATGTTCATAATCAAAAGGTGCACCATTTGAAACAGTGAAATATTTGGCCATTCTGAGTTCAGGCCAGAACATCATCATTCATGGCCTGTTAAGTGTACCAACCCTAATATGAGGGACAATGAAAGGGTATAGATGTATAGCTTATTATTTTGTAGCACATCCATGTGATTCCTACTTTTAGCTGGCAAACACTGTGCAGTTGAAAAACAATTTTTTTTCCTAAGGTTTGCAATATTTCATAAAACATCAGCCCTCATGCAACCCAATATTGGAGGTTAATGTTGTGTGCTAAAGGACCATTTTCATCTGGTGTTGTCTTCCACTTGACTGATCTTGTTACCAAGGGATGTCCAACAGAATAATCAATAACTTGATGATGCCCAACATTTTTAAATGTATCTGAAGGTTAATTAAAATCAAAAACAAAAGCTGAAGCTTGAACTTGTTTGCACGGTAACAGCTGTTATATTTTTCCCCAATGCCCAGTGTATCTGTGGTTGAACTGAATGGTTATGGCATCAGTTCCTGTATGAAAATTCCCATTATTATAACAAGGTTTTGTTCGTTGTTATTAATTTCATGCATGAACTTGTTTCTGTGTGACTTTTTTTTTACTTTATGTTCTAAATAAATGATGTGGAGTTTTGGGGAAGAGATGAGCAAAATTTATTTTTGAACTGTTTTTGAACTGTTTGTCGTTTTTGGCCTGTTTTGATCAAGTATCCCGACAGTCTCTATATTGAGGGGCGTAATCCACATTGAAGTTCGGTGTGAAAGATGAATGACTATTTATAATGCCTATAGGTTTCAGGACACCACTTACTCTTTTACAACCTGTATCAGTGCTGAAGGTATTGCCTTGTGTTATCGTATATTTTCGTAGTATGTGATCTTTTTTGAAGGTGAACTGGGAATGATTGTTTATAGGCTGTGTGGTGCTTAGTCTACATCAAGGCCAACTGTCGCTTTCCAAAAGCACCACACTCCATGTCTCACCCATCTCCCGAATTTTATACAAAAACACTTCTGCACCATCTGAAAGTCAAACTAGAAGCCAGCTGACAACTTTCTGATCCACAGCTCAAACTGCAGTATAAATTGAACACGCTTAGAAGAAACAGGTTGAAGCAGTTATAAATAGGCAGGTTACTAAGTTGCCTGTATCTATAACCCCACACTATTCTTTATTCTAACCTGTGAATGGACAAAGTACTCTATTATAGCAGACTGAAACCTTGTGAATTTCTGCAAACTAAGGCATAAATATGGCTTCAGTTTGTATACTTTAACCGGAAGCCACTCTGACTTTACAGCTTGACTGAAATTGTTCTGCAACTGCAAGGATGAGGTGAC
The DNA here is from genome assembly GCF_037043375.1 of Chiloscyllium plagiosum. Taxonomy (NCBI): domain Eukaryota; kingdom Metazoa; phylum Chordata; class Chondrichthyes; order Orectolobiformes; family Hemiscylliidae; genus Chiloscyllium; species Chiloscyllium plagiosum. The sequence continues at coordinate 87,260,304 of NW_028270144.1, forward strand.
CTTTTGAGGTAAGTGGGACACTTCCTTCTCTGGCTGCAATAAGCACAAGAGTACTTCTACTGGCTCCAAAAGGAAAATCACAGCCTCTTCTTTGCCTCTGAATCCACCATTCATTCAATGAGATTCCCCTCTCCTAGAAATCCTTCCCTGTCACATAAGCCTGCAAAACTGGTGGGTGATTAAGGGATGCCCTGTCATTACCTGCTGGAAGATGCCCTTCAGCTCCTTCACACTTATTCCAGTTGAGAAATAGAACAACACGTTTTCATAAATCTCAAGGTTTAAAATATTTTGCTCCTTTCCCAATCTGTCTGAAATAAGCTTCCGTGTAAAATTGACCCCATTAACACAGGATTATAGCTATTAATGTTACACCCATTTCTACAAATATTGATTTGCATTTGACTTTGGAAAGTTGCAGTATCACCTCAACACAAGGACTTTATAAATTCCTTTAGTCACAGATACTGTCAGAATATAGTGGATGTGGTCTATCTAGACTTTCAAAAGGCCTTTGATAAGGTGCCACACGGGAGGCTGCTGAGCAAGGTGAGGGCCCATGGTGTTCGAGGTGAGCTGCTGGGATGGATTGAGGATTGGCTGTCTAACAGAAGGCAGAGAGTGGGGATAAAAGGTTCTTTTTCAGAATGGCAGCCGGTGACGAGCGGTGTCCCGCAGGGTTCGGTGCTGGGGCCACAGCTGTTCGCATTATATATTAACGATTTGGATGAGGGAACCGGGGGCATTCTCGCGAAGTTTGCCGATGATACGAAGTTAGGTGGACAGGCAGGTAGTACTGAGGAAGTGGGGAGGCTGCAGAAGGATCTTGACAGGTTGGGAGAGTGGTCCAGGAAATGGCTGATGGAATTTAACGTGAGCAAGTGCGAGGTCTTGCACTTTGGCAAAAAGAATAAAAGCATAGACTACTTTCTAAATGGTGAGAAAATTAATAAAGCCAAAGCACAAAGGGATCTGGGAGTGCTAGTCCAGGATTCTCTAAAGGTAAACATGCAGGTTGAGTCCGTGATTAAGAAAGCGAATGCAATGTTGTCTCTTATCTCAAGAGGGTTGGAATATAAAAGCAGAGATGTACTACTAAGACTTTATAAAGCTCTGGTTAGGCCCCATTTGGAGTACTGTGTCCAGTTTTGGTCCCCACACCTCAGGAAGGACATACTGGCACTGGAACGTGTCCAGCGGAGATTCACACGGATGATCCCTGGAATGACAGGTCTAACATATGAGGAACGGCTGAGGATACTGGGATTGTATTCGTTGGAGTTTAGAAGATTAAGGGGAGACTTAATAGAGACGTACAAAATAATACATGGCTTGGAAAAGGTGGATGCTAGGAAATTGTTTCAGTTAAACGAGGAGACTAGGACCCGTGGACACAGCCTTAGAATTAGAGGGGGTCATTTCAGAACAGACATGCGGAGGCATTTCTTCAGCCAGAGAGTGGTGGGCCTGTGGAATTCATTGCCACGGAGTGCAGTGGAAGCCGGGACGCTAAATGTCTTCAAGGCCGAGATTGATAGATTCTTGTTGTCTCGAGGAATTAAGGGCTACGGGGAGAACGCTGGTAAGTGGAGCTGAAATGCGCATCAGCCATGATTGAATGGCGGAGTGGACTTGATGGGCCGAATGGCCTTACTTCCACTCCTATGTCTTATGGTCTTATGGTCTTATAGATAGGTGTCACAGTTAGTTTAAAATGGATCAGTATATGATTTGGTCTGTGATATAATTACATTTATAAATGCAGCATTTACTTTTAATTTCAGTTTTAATGCTCAAAGGCAAAAATAACTATTGCTATGGTTCACATATGATAAGTACCTTTGTTCATCTACTCTCTAAATGTTCTTGTTCTTTTGACCTGTGTTCCTTTTTTGTCTCTTTATGTCATTTTCACATACCTTCTTCAATGTAATCTCAAAAATTTATTCTTGTGTGTCTGAATTTTTTTCTCTCTTCTGCCTCTCTAATATTTTTCAAATCTCCCTGATTGTATTTCAATATTGAACTTCCTTTAAGGACATTCCTATGATGTCCAAATCCATGGTGGCTGAGGAGAACAAGAACTACAGTATCTCTCTATCTAGCAGATATGTCATCCGCAAGCAATGTCTCCACTCACTTCATTCAAAAAGGATATGCCAGATTGAGTTTAGAGGCCAGGACCAGAAATTATCATAACATTGAACTTGCTCTTCCTCACATGCACTGTGCTTTCCCACGTGTGATCTTTGCAAACTAACCACCTGTATCGTATAGAAATGACATCTCTGTGATGGTACTTGACCGGTGAAGTTATGTGAACCATTGGCTTATTCAGCTGCGTAAAAGCTATGGCGTTTGATATTGATGGGCAGATCGGAGACAGCCCTCAAGCACTTCTCTGTTGCTAGACTGAGAAATGTTGTTGTGGCAGTTGACTCAGTTTGATGAGGGGAAGTAGGAAGACTTACTTTGGAATGTTGCTTTTGGAGATCAGCAAGTATGGAGAACACCTCCTCTAACATAAATGGGTAGATTATAGTACATGACAGGGCACATTAGTTCATGAATGAATTGAGAATGTTAAGTTGAATGGTATTGTCTGACTTCATGCTTGGGTTTGCATAATTGTGAAGATAAAGTAATAATATTTCATTCTCTTCACGGCTTTAATGCGATATGACAGCAATGTCAGACATTTGACGGAAGTACAAGTATTTAGATTACAAATAGCCTCCAAAAATGCTTTGAAAGGATGGCCTTGAGTTGAGAATAAGAATTAATTGAGAATTTAGATTCCAAATTCTGATCTCCTCTTCTAAATTTCATGCCGGTGTCTTTCTCAGTGCAGCAGGGTGACAATCAGCCACTTGTTGATGTATAGGGGCTGTGCATAAATGCACTAGATCACATGGAAGCAGCAGATTCCAAAAATTCAGTCAAAGGAATTGGAAAACTCAAATTGCAACTTTCATTACAGTTGGGAAGAAATCAACTAAATTTGAGTTTTCCAATCCTTTGACTGGTGTAATCAGAGTCTTTCTAAATTTATCACACTATTTTATTTTAGCTTTTTCATCTTCATTATATAGTAGATTGCTTTCACAATAAATCCCATGTGATCTATAATGGCTTTAAATGGCTTTCAGCATTCTACTTAAGTGAACATTGCTGTTATATTTAATACTGAAATTTGACTGGCTTCATTACTTGCATTGGACAGCATGAGAAAATGTACATCAGTTATCAAAAGATTCCATCTCCCAAAAGATTTTCAAATCATAATACCAATATAGCAAGTGACAATAATGGTACTGTTTTTAATTGGGCACAGGCTATCATTTCCAACATGTCAGAATGTGACAGTAACATCTAATGAGGACCTGAGAGATTAATTTGGATTATCTGAAAATAGTTGGTTTAAACAATTTCCATGAATTATTATATATTAGTCTATGTAATTGTGGGCTAAAATATAATTCATGTCACCTTTTCAATCTGAATGCTTGTAATTACAGGTGAAGGCAATATTTCAGCCATCCCCATTCACCATAGAAAATCTAAAGATCTTTAAGAATGCATTTTACCCATGAGCACATATGAACTGTCATGATGTGTAAGACACTGATACTAAGTATTTTGATTAATATTGTTGTCAGTACTATCATTGGTCTTATCTCTGAATAGGAAATCAACTTGTAATTTTTGTTTATCTAATCCTTTTGGGCTAAATGAAGCATTGTGTACCATAGCAAAAATTCTTTCAAAACTGAGGACAATTCAAAGGTGGAAAGCAGAACATCAAAGATGTAACAAGAATTTTTTAGAAGAAGACCATTAACTTTGACAAGCTATCTCTCTGATGGGCCTCAGCCCCACCAATCAGTCAATCTCTCCCTGACAGGAATACATCCAATTATCTTGTCAATCAATTTACAGGGTCTGCTTCAATGGCTGACTTGCTAAATCATCACTATGGGAATTACAGTTCTGCAATTCAGCATAGATTTAGTATCAATAAAAATAGTTCAAAGCAGACCAACTGCAATTGGCTCATGAATCATCCATTAACTTTCTACCTTTCTAACAGCAAGAGCAGCAACTTCCGTTGCTCCTGTACAGCCTCCAGAGGGAGAAGCTATAGGTGAGTGCACCAAAAAGATGGGGAATGAATGGAGCTGTCAGCTCACAGGAACATGGGTGCAAATTGAGGAAACTCCAGGCCATCAACACTGACCTGTGTCATCTGCTGAAACAGGACCTGCAAGCATGATGACTGGGTAGCCATCCACTCGCAATGTCCATTGATGCTCCCTAATTCTTCAATTGTTATGTCAGCAGGTTATTACAAAGAGCAAGTGGGGACCTGTGTGCTATCTCCCAATCCCCAGCTTACAAATTACCCAGGATATCACTGATGATATTTTCTCGAGGAAAGTTTACATGCTCCTTCTGAGACAAAGAGGATCAAAGACACCGAGAAATGAGATTCTCCATAGATTGCATTCACGTTGCATTGACAGCAATCTATCACCAAACTGCAGAGTTTGCCAACAGGAAATGCTACAACTTCCTCAATGTTCAACTTACCTGTGGCCATTGATGGCAGATTTTGGAGATGTGTGCCACATATTCTGGGAACACTCGGTTGGTTGCCATGGAGGTCTGTATAATCATGCTCTTCTCCTACCTAGTCTTACATTTTCTCCTTATATGGAGTAAGGGGACCTATGTCTGCCATCCTGAGCCACACAGGTTCACACACACCGTCTTGACCTTTGTCGTCTGATGCTATGACACAAAATGATGCAAATGGTTGCAAGAGCCATTGGTAGTGATGCAGGGACAGGAGAAAGAGTAAGGTGTCCTCATTGTGAACGTAGGAAGTGCAGAGGGCAAGACGGTTAGTAGTTTGGGAGAATGAACTGGTGAGAACCAGTGCAACAAGGATACAGAATACAAAACAGAATATGCTGGAAGTATTCAGCACATTTGGCATCATCTGGGGAATCAAAAATCATGTCAACTTTTCAGGTCAAGGACTTTGCATCAGAATATGCAGATTGCTGATCACATGGAGTGTGTTTCTCAGATGCATTTAAAACCAGCATGAAACTGCAAGCACATACTGCCAGAACACAAAAGCAATTAAATACCTTAATAAGTGCAAAAGCAGCAATTCTCACACTGTACTGACCGTTTTGAAAAGCTGTCACTTTAGGAACAGGCCAGTTTTACTTTCTCAAATTTCAACCATCAACAAAGACTCTGAAACACAGATTGAGATGGCTGTTCGAAAAGTGACTCCAGTATTATGACCAATCAATGAGTAACTTTTCAGTGTTGCTTTGGGCTCTAGTGAACTGACACAGGCTGCACTTAAAGTTGCTTGAATTGTATTTTTGTTCACACTTCAATTCAAACTCATTTGCTTATTATAGAATCCCTACAGAATGGAAGTAAGCCCTTCAGCCCATTGAGTCCACACCTACTCTCTGAAAAGCATCCCATCCCATCCCTGTAACTCTGCATTTTCCATGGCTAATCTACCTGGCCTGCACATCCCTAGGCACTAGGGGCAATTTAGTGCGGCCAATCCACCTAACTTCCACATCTTTGGACTGTGGGAGGAAAACAGTGCACCTGGAGGAAACCCACACAGACACAGGGTGAATACATCAACTCCACCCAGACAGTTGTGCAACAGTGGAATTGAACCCAGGTGCCTGATGCTGTGAGGCAGCAGTGCTAACCATTAAACCACCATGCCATCCTGTTATAGCTGCAGACATAAACTTTTCTATGAACCAGAGCAGTTAGGCAATATTTCAGAAAATAATATTTAATTTTACACATAATTAAAATGTATTAATTAAAGTATTTAAGAATAGTTATGTGATCTATTCTTATTAATACAGATGAAATACATATTTTATCAGTGCCCAATAAGTAATATGATTTTAAATGCTTGCAAAAGACTTTCAATTCCTATCAGATTAATTTCCTGATTATTCCCACAGTTATTTAAACATTTCTCAAACTTTAAAGCTTCTATGTTAATGTCTTTCCACTCCCAAAGAAGCCTCATTTGTAAGAGCCTTTTTGAAGGGTCAGAAATAGGCTTGATAGTTACCATGGTGATTAATTAGATCCAAAAGCATGTGGGTGGGGTCAACCTTCAGTACAATGTTTCTTTAATACAACTTTAAAAATCAGAGAATTTGATTTGTACTGGATATAATTTGTGCTGAAAATTCCTCGAGCTGTAAGTAGATTTGATGGACACGGAATAAACTGAGCTGAACAAACCAGGACAACCGAGTAGAAACAGCACCCCAACAGAGTCAACAAGCTCAGAGAGTGGGAGATCAATGCAGTGCTGTAGGAGAACTGGACAAGGTGAAGGAAGGATTGGCCTGACATAATCAAAGTCAAGATTAGAGTGGTGCTGGAAAAGCACAGCAGGTCAGGCAGCATCCAAGGAGCAGGAGAATCAATGTTTTGGACAAAAGCCCTTTATCAGGACATAATCAAAGTCAAGAAGAATACAAACACTGACAATGGAAACAAGTAATCAAGGAAATGTGTTCTATTCCTAGCGCCTCATGAATGAGTTAACAAAAAAAGAATTGCGAGCCATAAAATCCTCCTTTTCCCAATCCAAAAAGGTGATAAAAGATCTTTCCAAATAGGGTCTGGAACAATTCAACATAATTCATATGGTACAAGACTCCAAAAAATAGTTGGCCCGAGTTATGGAATTTGCAGAGATTTGTTTGTCCACAGTATTTGGATTTCGTTTGAACTTAAGATGTTGCCAGCATGAACAAGGAAGTTAATGAAACATCACACCTCTAATTCAAGCAGGATTTCCTTTAGTAGTTGCGGCAGTGTGAGAGTTCCAGGATGTGTAGGACTTCAAAACATCCCTTCCCATACTCTCAGATAGTTTGCTGATTGGCACATAGGATTAATAGCGCATTTGGGAGCAGCAAAAGATAGATTCCACAAGACCTTGGGGAAGAATTAGAATAAAGGCAAGCTCTTTTAAACATTTGAAAAAACAAACTTGCCAATTTCTTGACCCTGCACATATTTTTTTTCTTTATTTTGAAAAGATTCAACATTGCACCCATTATCTCGATAATGTTAATATATTAACACGTGAAATGTCTATCTGAATGCAATGTTTGTGCTTTAATTCCTATTTCTAATCTCTAAAATAGGAAGCCAGCAAAGTCTTGAGTTTTCTAGAGTAATGCATGTAAGGAACTGATTTTTTTTTAAACAAAAATCTGATGCCTTCCCTTTTATGCAGATAAATGTGTTACTGTGCATGGAATTATGTTGATTGTTTACAGAATATTGACAGTTCTTCCACAGATGTGTGAACTTTGAATGATGATTATAAGAAACAATGCTGTCATTTGTTGCAGCTTTTTTACTTTGATTCAGGACACTTTAAAAACAGAACCCTGTTCCAATCTCATCCAGAATGGTCAACATCAAATGCAACTTCATATCAAGTATAAGATCCCATGAAAAGGAAAAAAAAGGAAAGAGCAACAAGAGTCTAATTTAGCCTTCAGTATAACCCCAGGATACATAGACTTTACAAGTGACACTGAAGAGAGATTTTAGCAATAATCCATTCCTTTAGAGACGGAGCCAAATCTGTATATGAGAGTAATAATCTGGAATTAATCATACGATAAGAAACAAATGCCTTCCTGAAGTTGGAAAGTAGAAACAAGCTTCAAGGCATATACGTTCTAGTGAATAGTGGGCAGTACAGTTGAAGAAGTGAATGTGTAATTTGAAACTAGTTCAGTATTGAGCAACTATATAAATTATACAGTGTCTAACTGATCAAAGGTGGGCATCTGGGAAAGAGGCGTGATTGGGGTCATAAAAACGTCATAAGTAGGATCAGGAATGCAACATACCCCACCTCAAACCTGCTCTCCCAATCAATAGAATCATGGTTAGTCTTCTATGTCAACTTCCCTTTTACATTCTATCTGAAATGTTCCTTGATTCCTGTTGGGCCCAAACATTTATTGATCTCTGACTTCCGTATACTCAATGGTGAAGTATCCAAAGCTCTCTGAGATTTATAGAGATCCCAAAGAAAAACTCCTTAACTGAAGATATTTCTCCTTGTCTTCTCCTGAATGGTTGACATCTTATCCTGAGGGATTGACTTCTAATTAATATATAAGCTCTCTAACTAGAAAAAGCATCCTCAGCACCTTCCTGATATGATTGAACGACAAAAAGCTTTGCTCCAAACACCCATTGATATTGGAGGAGAAAGTGAGGACTGCAGATGCTGGAGATCAGAGCTGAAAAGCCATTCCTGAAGAAAGGCTTATGCCCGAAACGTCGATTCTCCTGTTCCTTGGATGCTGCCTGACCTGCTGCGCTTTTCCAGCAACACATTTTCAACCCATTGATATTGGACAAGCAACAATTGTTTAGGAATGTCGGATGGTGGAGGAGATATTAGTTTGAGTTAGATATCATCAGGATACATATTAAAGCTGATCCCATGCTTATAGAAATTTTCACTAAGGTTGGCATGAAATGTCCCATGGATGAAATCTTGAAACACACTTAGCTGAATATGTGGAAACGGGAGTAGAAACCATTGCAGGAGATCTGTTGAATTTATGAAGGCAGACACTATTGGAAGTATAGGTGCATGGTTCCATTGAAGACAAGGGAGTAGAAGAGTGCAATGTGGTTAAATATATTGACAATGGCAGGACAGTTGAAGTGAGATGGTATACCTCAACATCAAACAGGAGAAAGTACCACTGGTGATATTGTGTAAGATGGTCTCAATGTTGTGGTAATGGAAAACAACAGACTGAAGAGATTTCTGGATTTGAAAGGAAATAGAATTGGAGGCTTGCATGGGATTTTCAAACATTACTGGAGGAAGTGATGGTGTCCCTCTATTCTCTCTGACTTGGAACTTCTCAGAAAGGAATGACGGTAACAGGTTTAAAAGAACAGAGGATAATTTAGAGGAGTTAACCATCCAAGAAACATGAACTGTTTGTATATTTCATCTTCGGAAAACTTAAGGTCATCCAAAGCTCTCCATGTCTTGCTTATCACGAATTCCATAATTTCCTCCAACCCCTTAACTTTCAGTTACCTGCAATGTTCCAATTTGGCTTTCTTTCTCATCAGCAATTTTAAACACTCCATCACTGGTCTGTGCCTTCAGCTACAAAGCCCCTAAGCTCATGTATTCATTGCTTAAACCTCTCTATCCTCTTTCAAGATAATCCTTCAAACCTGCCACTTTAACCAAGTTTCTGGTCACCTGCCATATTATCTTCTTAGGTGACTCAGCATCAAATTTTGTTCAATAGTGCCGTGTGAAACACCTTGGAACTTTTAAGCACATTAAAGGCAGCAGGCCTTTCAACTTGTTACTACGTGTTCACCTACTAATGTTGACAGCTGTAATTTTTAGGGTTTTTTTAAGCAAAAGTATACTTTGAATTACCCAAGCAAAAATCATTTATTTATGCCGAAGTTACTATGCTATGCTACTCCCTCTGTGTCCCCATGGGCTGGAGAATGTCTGATACATTACCACGTGCAAAGTCAAACAAAAATCCAGATCCAGTTCCATACACGTGCAGACAATATTTCATTCTTTGAAAAAATATTTCCTTGCCAAACAAGTGTTTTTTTTAATTTCCCCCAGGGTAGTGGAGTATGAAACTAGAGGGCAAAGGTTTGAGGTGAGAGCAGAAAGATTTAAAAGGGACCTAAGGGGCAACGATTTCACGCAGAGGGTAGTGTATGTATGGAACGAGCTGCCAGAGGAAGTAGTGGAGGTTGGTACAATCACAACATTTAAAAGGCATCTGGATGGCTTCACAAGGAATTTGGTAAAATGCTGGCAAATGGGATTAGATTAATTTAAAATATCTAGTTGGCATGGATGAGTTGGAACAAAGGGTCTGTTTCTATGGTGTACATCGCTATGACTCGAAGTTAGCAAACTGGGCTAAAAATAAACTGAACCTGATCACCTGATATCTATTCTTAATACTCCACTTTCAAATACTGCTTTTATTGAGTCTACATGCAGGAACAACTGTAAAGGTAGGAGTTGACAAGTGTCTGAGAGAGGTAGGAGTATCTTGGACAATGAAATTCATTTTGAGCTTATTGTTTTTTTGTGAGAATTGGAATAAAATCCCATAACATTGAGTTGCTTCTTTCAAACAGCTTGCCTTTACAGCTAGCAGCTCCCTGGATTCTTTTTCAGTTTAGCTGGCACTTTCCTTTCCATCCCTCGCATTACAAACTCCTGCCATTGCCAGCACTTCCTTTCACTCTGCCTCCACCACACCTCATCCCGCCCTCACCCACCATATGCCATCATCCTGCCCCCCTCCCCTCCCTCCGCCCCCTCGGGATTCCCCAAAACCCCACCCCGAGCCTTGCCACATATTCACTATCCCCCCGACCTCAAACTCTGGAGGCCAATTGATCCATCTCAGGAAAGTACTCACATTTGTGTCCCTCCGATCCCATGTCAACAAATTCTATACCCAGCATGACATGGAGATTTTCTTCTACCACCTCGGTCTCCATACCTTCTTCTTTGACAAAAACTCTCTCTGCGGACCCCTTCTCCCACCTCCAAACTTCCTCCTC